>NW_005842013.1:1165880-1197031 GCF_000455745.1 Alligator sinensis | reverse complement strand
CTGCATTTATCTCAACTAAAGAACTCATAAATGTGGCCAAGCAGGTGTTTCTCTTGGGGTGGATCATACTAACAGATAATACCTTCCCTTCACTCCCTACAAAGTGAATTGCTGGTTTCTTTCCTCTTTTTTCCTCAATTCAGTCCAGCATGAGGAATGTGGTGGAGCTTGAAGTCTTCACTCCCCTCCTCCCTAAGAGAGGACAGGAGAGGCTTATCTTTGTGACTTAAAAATTGTTTCATCTTTGAGTAAGTAAACTAATTTCAATCCATTTCTGCTGCCTGTCCATACTCTTTGGTTTAAGATAACTGGACAAGTTGAAAAAGCTGAGAAGAGTCAGTTTGTTCATCCCTGAGATTAGGGAATAACCCTCCTTGTAACTCATTCTATATATCTGCTCATGGAAAAAAAAATGCCTATTTACTGGTAGCTCTTGCAACATGCCAATCCAGTTGCCCAGATCAGGCCTCAGTGATCAGCTCTGTAGATGTGCCCCAGCAGACCTTGAGGATTCAGGAAGATATAAAGGAGCCACCCTTATGGTCTGTAATATCCTCTATTCCAGGCAATGGCAGGTGAATAAAACTGAATAAAACAACTGTGTTAGGGGCCTGTTGTTAGTGATACCTAAATGATACAGAGGAGAAGATGGCTATAAGGCCCAGATAGCAGTAGAGATCAGAAATAAATGATATTTAGGCTGCAAGGATACATGACATTTTGTGGATAAATGCTAATGAGGGAGCCTAGAATATCAATATCGGTGGCTGTGTTTACACATGGCCGTGTGGTGCCATTGTTACTGTGCCATCATTTAGCCTTTTGGAAGTCCTAAATGATGGCACAGTAACAGCCCATATTGTGCCATGCTGGCCATGTATTATTTTTTTTTTTTTGCCACTACATCACTGTAGTGACGTGACATCACTGTATAACTGGACTGCATCGCTATGGCAACATACCTGTGGTGTCATGGTTCATGACTGCTGATGCTACGTTATCATAGTGCGCTGCTACTGCAACATAGCATCTTGTATAGATGAGTCCAGTGACAGATAAATGTTTTGGCATATCATGGGCTGAAGAGAGAGAAGCTTTGGACATTTCTTGGACTATGTGCTACGGCCGACCCAAGCTTAAGTTTTTTTGTTAGCCATTGACTGTATAACCTGTTTACCGAATAAAAAAATAACCAATACAGAACCTGAATATAACAAAAAGAGACGACATGCCAAAAACTTGGATATTTGAGAAAAACAGAGATGACCCGATTGGATGTTTTAAAGCTGAAACGCGAATGCATTAATTTATCGCATGCTTGCTTTTTTATTTTTTATTATAGTCTTGTATGTAGGTCATTGAAGAACTGTGGACAAAATAAATTAGGTTGGGAAATGTTAAATGAAATATAATGAAAACATAGTGTTTCTTAAGAAAAAAAAAAGAAGTGTAGATATTCATAGAATAGACTAATAAAAGAGTATACAGGCAGTCCTTGGACTTACGACGCTATTGGTTCCTGACAACCACGTCTTAAGTCGAAACATTTCGTAGTTTCATAGTAGTTAGGGGTCAGAAGGGACCTGAATAAATCATCTAGTTTAACCCCCCGCCACTGGCAGGAGGACACGCCGGGGTAACCCCCCGCCACTGGCAGGAGCACACGCTGGGATCACACGACCCTAGACAGGTGTTCATTCAACCTCTTTTTGAATTTACCCAAGGTAGGAGCAAGGACCACTTCCCTAGGAAGTTGGTTCCAGATCCTAGCTACCCTGACAGTGAAATAGTGCCTCCTAATCTCTAACCTGAACCTATTGTCCAGCAGCTTCTGGCCATTGTTCCTTGTCACCCCAGGTACTGCTGGGGGGAATAGGACCCTTCCTATTTGCTGCTGATCTCCCCTAACGAGTTTGTAGGCAGCCACCAAATCCCCCCTCGGCCTCCGCTTGCTGAGGCTGAACAGGTTCAGGTCCTTCAGCCTCTTCTCATAGGGCCTGCCCTGTTGCCCTCCAACCAAGCATATCGTAACTCGGAACCAATTTTCTCATAAGAAACAATGTTATAAATGGGGGATTGGTTCCTGAACCAGGGCCCGATATCCTATTTTCACCAAAGATACCCCAGAATTTTGTACTTGATCATTTATAGATGAGTAATATAGTAAAGAATACAATTTTACAAATGTTTTTAATATATTTTTATTGTAAATAGCAATCATATTGATTTGAAAAGACTTATTTGAGGTGACTTTGCTGGACTTTTTGAAAGACTCTTGGTTGGACTTTTTGAGGGTTCTTGGCTGGAGTCTTCTCAGGAGTCTTCTCAGGAGTCTCGGCTGCAGGTTTTTCTGGAGTCTTGTCGGCTTTCTTAAAGAAAGTGTCCGAGGACAGTTTGGACAGATGTTCTCCAGGGAGATGAGCAACGCAGCAAACTTGTTTGCTGTCATGGCGTTGCATTGGATCAAGCGTTGTAAGTCGAAACTGGCATTGTAAAGTTGAAACAGTTTATAAACGTTGTAAGTACAAAACGTAACTCGAAACCTTGAAAATCGAGGACTGCCTGTATTAACTCTGAATCATGTATAACCTATACAAAGTTAGTTAGAAATCATTTCACTTTTCTGCAAGCTTCTACATGCATTTTTGTTGCACAAAAATTATAAACAGTTCTACACAAATGTTCTTCGTGTAACTCAATAATCGGTAAAAATAACATTACATCCCAAGCCATAAGAAAACATACCACATCCTCTTTTAAACAAATTTCCATGTGAAGAACAATAACATTTGATCACTACTCTGTTAGAGTTTGGGACAACATGACATTTGACCTCTTTTAAGATATCTTGTAAAAGAAAATATCAGAGCATCAAATAAAAACAAAAATATTTCCAAGCTTATTTATACTGGGGCAAAATGAACGTACTCCCAGAAACTCTGCAGTTCTTTCTCAGCAAAACAAAACCCTAGGAGAGTAGAAGACCTCTTTAAAGCTCAATCTCTAGCTAAAAAGTGGAAGCAATAATGATGATCATGTCATATGGATACTGAGACAGCTTAGAAACTTCAAAGACATGATGTTATCACAACCTACCTTTAGGTTCTTATTCTGGTGCCCATTTTAACAGCCTGCGACAAGCGAATAAATGAGGTGTTGATTAAGAGGCAGCCTTTATGCAAAGGCTCAATGATAAAGAATACAATTTTACAAATGTTTTTAATATGAGAGCTCAAAAATGTGTTTGAAAAGGGGTAGAAAAAATGGTCAAGAAAATCACAGAGACAATTTAGTGGAATTTCTAGCAATTATTTTTCCATAATTATTTCAAACCAACTTCTGGTGTGAGCTGAAGGCTGGGAAGAGGGTAGTTTGGTGTCATGAAATAGGGAACTTGTTTTAAGTAAATAAGGCAACATGGAAAATGCAGAAAGATAGAAGGGCAAGAGAGAAACAAGTGAAGTGATAAGGCAGCATCGCTAGTGGAGCAGAGGGAATGAGGGTGCCTAAAGAAAGCTAGGTTTTATTTGAATATATAGAAAAGATTACATCAGCAGAACATAATTTCCCAAGATCACTTTGATGGGGATACCCCTTCCCTTGTAAAGAGCGTTAGTGGGCCTTGGAGGAATTATTTTGACCAAAAGAAAATTTACCAGACAAATATTGCAAATCATGAAATTAACTTGTCTGAGAAGTGATGGAAGTCCTATTGCTTAGGTAAAAATGCGCCCCAAGTGGCATGGGCAGCCCTTGTCTGGGGCGCGCGGCAGATCCGGGAGGGAGCATAGCGGTAAATAGGGTTGGGAGCAGAAAGCAAAGTAGCAGATTAGGCTGGGAGTACTGGGAAGAAAGCAGAAAGCAGAGCAACAGATCGGGCGGGGTAAGGGGATCAGAGTGGCACTCAGGGAGGGTGGAAGCTAATGTGGCATGTCTGCCTCTAATGGTTTAGGATGGTTAAAACTGCCCTGGCTAAAGCTTTTGGAGCATATGAAGAGAACAAACCACAGTCTTGCTCTGGGCCTATCCATGAGGTCAGTGCCCTCTTAGGTTATTTCCATCTCTAATTGCTAGGATTCTGAGATTCTGATTTCATTTGGAAGGGAAAACAATTAAGCAGACCCTTCTGGAAACGCATGAATTTTGCAGGAGCAAAGATGACCACCCACAAGGGAGGAAAAGGGATTGCCGACTCATGCAGAAATTATATTTAACCCAGGGTTTGTTTCCTGTACCATATAAGGAGACTCGCAGAGGCTCCTGCTGTATAGAGCCAGCAGTTGTTTATTTCATGCAGTAAAAAACTTATTAGTTTAAAATGAGACGTCTTGTAATAATTCCAGCAAAGGGTCAAACTATGAGATGACCTGCAAGTATTAAGCAAGCGGCCTGCCCAGAGCTGCGGCAGCTGGCAACAATGGAGCCCTTTCTCATGGTGCAATTCTTAGGAATTGGATCACTTTCCAGACATCCTCTCCTTTATTGCATTGCCACTGGAACTTAACAGAGCAGCACTGCATATATGTAGCTAGGTCTTACAGTTTTATATATATTTAGGTAGTAAATATGGCTATTTTGGACCCAAATTCATTTATCTCTATTTCTTATATTTCCTAAAGTTTTGTAGAGAATGAAGAAACCGATGGGGACAAGGAAGATACGCATGTTAAGTTTGATAGGTAAATATAATCACAATCTATGCCATAGGCTGCAATATCTACCATCCCTCACAGGCGAAAGGATGCCAATTGTAATCATTCTTCCTACCAGTGCCTGCTAGCCAGGATTTTCCCCTAATGTGTGCGCACACTGCCTCTGTTCCCAATAGAAATGGCACCTTGGGTTGTTATCATCACTCACTATTTTACAGCTAATCCTTGTAGTAGAAACATGAAACCGATGCTTTTATCCATATTCCAAACCACTACCTTTATCTTTCCAAATGCCAAAAGTCCCAGCTAATAGCAATAACATTTTATAGTATGCTAAAATTAAGAACGTAAGTATACAGCAAATGAGGTCTAATATTAAAAGGAAATAATTCAAGGAATACTGTGGCTATTTTAAATTTGCATATGTAAATCAATAAAGCACCCAAAGCTAATTTCCACCCTGTTTTGCTGGATCACTGTGGAATTCAGGCCTTTTTTTTTTTTACTTAAACTCTCCATGGCTAACATAGTCTTGCTCATGCTTAATCCCTTCTCCATTTACAGTAAGATTAGAGTCAGGGGTACATTTTTCTTATTGAAGGAAGTGAAGGATTAACAGTTTTTATTAGTTTAGAATTTACAGAAGCTAAATACAGCGAGTTTTAATAACTTGGTTCATATTCTTATAATAGTACATTGTCCTGAGGACATCCTGAAGGTCCCTGGAAGTAAAGTAACTCAGGTTATTAACCACCTAAAGGCACACAAGCCATTGCAATTTTTTGTCGTCTGGCCTGTATTCTTTGGCCTGGATAACTACTCCTGGTCACAAGTTCCCATGATGTTTCATCACGTTAGATACTGAGTGAAACTTTGTAGGTATTAGGACCCCCGTGTCACTTATGTCTAGGGTTACCATACGTCCAGGTTTTCCTAGACATGTCCTCTTTTTTTGGATCCTCCAATCCCTGTCTAGGTGTGTTTTTTTTTTTAATCTGAACACATGCCCGGGATTTTGCTTCACTCCACTGGTGGGAGCTGGGGAGGGTGATTGGAGGCAAGGGCACCACATGCCTCTGTGTGTGTGTGTGTGCGTGCATCAGCATGCACGTGCACATATACACACACATGTGGCTAACATGCAGCCAGGCAGGGGGGTGGGAGTGGTCCTGACAGCTGGATGCAGATAAATCTATGGGGGGCAGGGGTTGGAGGGGATGGGGTGCAAGGGGGGCAGGTGCCTGCTGGCACTGGGGAATGGCGCCTCTCCGCCCCCCTGCCCCCGCCAGCCTTGATGGTGCCCCGCAGCCCCGGGGTGGGGGTAGAGCAGCGAGGCCGGGAGCCCGGACGCGGGGTTCTCTGTGCAGAAGGAGAGAAATCAAAACTACAATTGCCTGGCCAGAGAAATCAAAAGTACAAGTGCCCGGCCAGCGCAGGACCAGAGCGCGGAAAGAACCCAGGCGTCCGGGCTCCTTGCGGGGCTCACGTCCTGGCACGCGGAGGGGTCAGGATCCTGGGCTCCGAGGCCAGGCCAGGATGTGACACACGGGAGCGAGCTCAGTGACTCACGGGACAGGAATGGGGGGCAGCGCCAGCTGGACTCAACCTGCCCATAGCCCTGGCAGCTGGAGGCCCCCTCCCGCAGGGCTGGGGGGGAGCAGGGAAGCTGCAGGTCGGGAGTGAGGGGCACCGGCAGGACTGGGGAGCCTGTTGTAGGTGGGGAGTGAGGGGCACTGGGGAGGTGGGAGGTTGCGGACTGGGAGTGCGGGGCACTGGCACTGCCAGGGGGTGGCAGGTTGGGAGTGAGAGGCGCCAGCTTGGCTCGGGGTCTGTGGGTCGAGCAAGGGGCAGCTGCAGGGATGGAGGGCTGCAGGTTGGGAGTGAGGAGCACTGACAGGGCCAGGGGGCTGTGGGTTGGGAGTGTCCTCTTTTTTGGCAGTGAAAATATGGTAACCCTACTTCTGGCCTCAGGACAGTATCACCATTGACTGCTTCCCAGTCTGGCTGCTTGGAAAACAAACTACCTGGCACTTTTCCAGCTTGTCACTGGCGAATACCAGAACCCTCCCCCTGGTCCTTTTGGACATTTCTGGTTAACTGCCAGCAAATAACAGACTGACTGTCACTCCCTCCCAGTGCTGCACCATTTCTGAGCCTTTGCCAAGTCTGTCATGGACCAAGTGCCATCCCCTTCCTAACCTAGTCCTTCAGCTTCAGTTTTTAATATGTTGACATAAGGCTGGTAGATGCTAGAGCTTACACTCTCTTCAAGGACTTCTCCCCAGGCCTCTCTGCCATCCCTGGGTAACTATCCATCTGTCACTGACAGCTGCCAATCTTTTCTAGGCTGGGAGTCTATCCGTAGGGTTGGCCAACATTTTTCTGTTAAAAGAGAATTAGGTTTTTGACTGAAGAAAGTCTTTTTTTTGTGAAACGTGTCTGTCTGCCTTTTGAGGGAATCCATCTGGGGTTTAAAAAAGATATTTTGCCCAAAATCTATAACAGTTTTTCATGTAATGCAGTGTTTCATGTAATTATACCTTGCTCCATATGCACCCGTTCTTCTCTGTGGCCTGAGATCTACTAGGCTACACCTCCCAAAGTGTAGCATTGTCAGGTGCTCTGTGATCAACAGCTACCCATTGCCGGGTATCTGGCAAAGTAGGCTGTCACCTATGAAAGCTTATGTCTCACTGAGCCAGTTAGTCTCTAAGGTGCCACCCTGCTTTCTCTTCCGCCATCACCAGGAGGGGAGACCTTGATGCATGGCCTAGGTTCATAGGGGAGATCGAGTACAAGGTGCAAACTGCACCTTCCACTTCTGGCTAGAACTGTTTTGTTGTCCAGGTTTTTGGCATAAAAATCTAAAATATGAATGAAAAACATTAGTGGAAATATTAGAGGAAAATGTCAATGAAAAAACATTGTTTTTTACTAGTTCTGTGGGAAGTTTTTTAGGCTAGCTCCACTGTCAGAAATGCACTGTTATCTTCTTCCAGATTCTTTGAGTTGGGTCCTTGTATCATTCCTGAATAACTGCCAGCCTGTTGCTGACTGATTGCCCTTCTTGGGAGGAAAAATGCCCTTGTGGTAAAGGAAGTGGGGGAGGCTGGTTCAGTTCCTGACTGTTCAACAGCCTGCGTGGTGCCAGGCAAGCTACGGGATTTGCCGGTACTTTGTGCCTTTCTTCCACATCAAGGAAATTGGAGTAGTGTTTCTCTTCCTCACTGGTGCACTGTGAGCATAAAATGCATTAATACTAATGAATCTGAACTCATGGTAGAGGTGATATCTTTTATTAAACCAACTAGATTTTTTCCAAAAAAAAATTCTTTCTCTCTTGCTTTCTCTCACTTGCTTGCTTTCTTGCTTGCTTTCTCTCTCTCTCTCTTTCTTTATTCTAATGTGAATGAAGTGTTTGAATAGTCTCATGGTTATAGCTTGTAGAATAACTGATCTGGAGAAATCCTCTCCTAAAATCGTCCTGTAGCATACCTGCTGTGACTATTCCACTGCCATTTCTTTCCCAGAGCCTTTCCTCAGGCTCGTGTAACTTCACTAACTCCCCATATGACAGCTGCTTTCAGAAACTTCCCCCAGCTCCTGTTACTTTGCTAACTGGCAGCTGTTACTTCACTAATTACCCTCTTCCCGAGAATTTCTCTGGTCCCTGCAACCTCCTTGGGTGACCTCCAGCTTATAACATGAGACCAACTTGTCTTCCAGGGCATCTCCCACACATGAGCTCTGTAATAGCTCTGAATAACGGCGGCTGTGTCACTGACCGGCGGCTGTCCCCTTCTAGGATCCTCCCTTGGGACCTGTAACACTCCTCATGTAACTGCTGGTCTGTAAGTAGGGTGGCCATCATAGAGGACACTCCGGTTTTCTGCTACTTTGTCCTCTATTGATATGAAACCTGATGCCTTTTATGTCCTCTGTTTTTCTCTTGAAGAGAAAAATAAAGGACATAAGGGCATTGGGTTTCATATCAATAGAGGACAACCGGACTGCCCTTCATGATGGCCACCCTATCTAAAGTGATCAACTCCACCTTCATCCATGCACTCTTTCATCGCCCACTGTTATCCAGAAGCTTCCCTTTTTCCAACTAAAAAGTCAGTTTTTAATTGACAATTGAACCTCTTCCAAAACAGTCCTTCATTGCCCTGTAATTTCTCCAAATAATGGCCACGCTATCACCGACCACATGCTCTCCCTTTCTAGGACCTTCCTGCAGTGAGCCATCATATCCGTGACTGACTCTCAGTCTGTCACCAACTAAACGCAACTCTTCCAGACAACTGATGTAGGTAGCAAGTCGTTGCTCAATTAAAGTTTGGCTGTAACAGAAAAAACATCGCTATTTTTTTTATGAGGATTGTCAGGTAGTCAGTCCCTACTAGTGCTGTGGATCTTGGGTTCAAGTCTCATTTAAAAAAAAAAAATAGCATCCTTAATTATCTCAGCAGGCTAATATATATACCCAAAGGGACTTCAAGGATCATTTACTCCAACAACCTGATTATTTGATTATCAACTCTCTTATTTGGAGGTTATCCACCCAAATCTATATCCTTGTAGGCTGTAGTAACTGCCAAGTGGGTATAGCTGTAGATACCCAATTGATAGTTCAGCTAGGTTTTTGTTTCTCTGCATAGCTGATCTTAAGAGGCTGGTATTCTTAAGGCGTTGCAGATACTGAAATAAGCTTTTCTTTTTCTAGGGAACAAACAATTTCTTCTGACTTCTGGCTATAATACACAAACAATAAAACCTTAATATTTATGGACACTAGGGCCACGTTCAGATGTGCGGGAAAGTGAATTTCCCTGGGGACAAGTAGCAGCAGCACTACTTGTCCCTGGGGAACACTCAGGCCACGTGCCTTGTGGTGCATGGCAGATTATCCCAGGTGGGGTAGGGGAGGCTGGGGTCAGCAACTGTGCTGGCCCCAGCAGCCTTACCTGGGGTCCTGGGGGCCTTGGGGAGTTGCAGCCATGGTGGTCCTGCAGCAGGGAACCTGGCCAGGAACTGGAGCATGGCTCTGGTCCACCAAGCTCTGGTTTTGGGCAGCGCACGCTGCTGCCATGTGCACCGCCCCACTTTTTTTCGGTATGGGGATTTCCCGGGGTCAACCCCCCTCCTTCGCCTGCTGCAAAGTAGCAGTGTGGGAAACACCTGCATGTGTGGTACCACTTATCAGATGTCTCTGCTTGTCTGGACACAGCCCAGGTGTCTTGAAAGATTTATAACAGGCTATATTGATATTCATGTCTAGACTATCAGGTGAAATCCAGACTGGCGCTGCAGTAAGCAGGTTGATCCAGAGTCAGCCTGTCTGCCTTACCATGTGTCTGCACACATGATGAGACCTTTATCTTTGATGGGTCATCTTAAGCACTACAGCAATGCAACTAGACCATTACCCCTGGCATTATCTGGTGGTCTACATGAAATACATTGGCCTTGCTCACTTTCAACTTTATGAGCAGAAAGACCCAAATATTAATGGACAAAGAGTTTGAATTGCTCTCTTAAAGCTTATATTCTCATAGTTATTCAGAGCTATTGGCTCTAATTCTCCATGGGTTGAAGTAATACAGGCACATGTTCTTGAAGTGCTTTATTCCACATTTGGCTAACTTCCAGCTATTAGTTCTTGTAATGCTTTCTCGTTATGCCTTTTGTCAACCAGTATTTCCTCCCCATGAAGGTATGTCTTTACCGTCATCAAATCACTTCTTGATCTTCTTTCTGAAAAGCTAACAGAAGGTTTCAGTGCAAGTGTTTCAGTGTAAAACAGGTTTGCTAATCTCTGAATAATTCTGCTGCCTCTTTTCTGCACCATCTCATTTTTTTAATATAATTTTGAAAAATATGTCATCTAACACTCTTCTGTTCGTTCATCCAGAGATTGCATTAGCTGTGTTTGTTGCACCACTGCCATGGAACTGCAGTATTCCTGCCCAGAGCAGGGGGGTTGGACTCGACGATCTTTCGAGGTCCCTTCCATCCCATCATTTCTATTTTTGTGATATGAGTTCATATTCTGTTGCTCAAAAGCATGTCTGCTACACCCACAAAGTCTAATTCATAATGGTGTCCAATTCAGCGCTGACTCCTTAGACTTAGCTGACCGTGGATTTGCTGCAGTAGATGGCATATTTATTTTACAGGGATCCTTTATGGCTAGCTTCTTGTGGGTATGAACTGACCAGCTGCCATTCATATTGATTGTGCCATACCAATGAACACCAGCTCAAAGTTCACAAAATTGAGTAAATGCTGAGCTTTCTGTACAAAAGTAACAGCATGATCATTTCATTTCAGTTGTGGACTTTATCATACGTTTAAATGCACTTCCCCAGATTGTACAATAAAAATACATGAAGAAATGCAAGAGTGATTAGGAATAACAGCATCTTGTAACAGAAATTAGCATGGAAACATCAATGTAGTCTTTGTGTAGCAAGCAGGATTATACCAGCTGTAGCATAAATGAAGCCTAATTTTTATTATCACGTTATTTCATTAGCTTTAAAACTATTTGTCTCTTGTCTCCTTAACAACACCTATGTTTATATGATGTCATTTTCCTCCCTCCGAGAGTGTTTATGGGTAAAACTCCTTGGGGAATTGCGTATGTGAGCTTGTTACCATTAAAGAACATTGCAGGCTTTCAGCTTAAAAAAAAAAAAAAAGACATAAGAACTAAATTCTTTGTGAATTCCTCATTATTTATTTTAATCTGTCAGCAGATTTGTGAGATCTTAGTTTCAAAATCAATGGCTACTCACTTAATTGAATGGGGTATTATAGTAACCTTAGGACTGGTCTGTGTGGGCCATTAAGCCACTGTAAACCTGGTTGAGTCAGTGTAAGAAGTGATGCACTCACATTACACAGCACCTTGTACCAGGTTGAGTCCAGAGATTGCACTGACTTGGATCAGGAGTAATTATATGTTAGAGAAAGCTGTGTTGTGGCAATGTCTGTGTGCAGATAACTAGAGGGTGAGGAGCCATTAAAGGAGCTGCTGAAAGAGTCATTAGTCTGGGAGGCAGGCTGCGGTATGAGGTGTTTTTAGGCAGATACTTGTGGATCAGCTCTTATTCCTGATGGACACATTGACTTCCCACCTCCAAGTGCTTCCGGTCACCGGTCTTTGTGTTAGCTTTTTCAAACAGGAGCATACCTGTTTTCTCCTCTGTGGTCCCTCATGCTTGAGATGAGTTAAAACTCGCTATGTTACCTTGTTATTCCTCTTCAAACACTTCCTTAAGACATTTCCCATGACGCGTATAAAAAGGTGACATTAGTTAGGCAGTTGATGGACTCTGAACACTGCCCCTCACCCTGTCCATTGCTGCTTTGGGTTTGCCTACATGTCTGAACCCATCTGTTACCATGTCTGTTTGACTGTTAGTACTCTGTCTTTTTGTCCTGTGTTTTATAGGATGTACCTTAATGGGGTTACCCTTGACTAGGGCTCCTAGGCTCTCTGGCAGGAGTGGTCAATCCATGACACACATGCCACTAGTGGCAAAGGCAGCCTCTGTGTATGGCATGTGGCAGATCAGGGAGGGAGTGGGGAACATGGTGGCAGACAAGTCAGGGAGCAGAAAGCAGAGCAGCAGATTGGCCAGGAGAAGAGGATTCGAGTGGCACTCGAGGAGGGTGCAGGCCTTACGTTGTAGCCTGCCTGTCAAAAAGGTTGGCCCTCACTGCTCTATGGTTATGAACATAATAACAGCACTTTCCTTTGCCTGATTTTACTTCCTTTTACTATTTTTCTATTGTGTACTGGTGGAGCTGCCATACCAAAGGGTCTGCATTTTGGTCATGCTCTCGACATTATAAACTATATTGAGAAAGGACATGCTTTTGTCACTTGATTAAAAATGCCCATATGTATTTTAGAGCTAATTAATTCATTAGCACCCTGGGGCCCAGGCAGAGTAGACTTAACGTTTCCTAAAGCTGTACCTCTAATTGAGTAGACTGCTTTTAACCTCCAGTCCCTTCCCTGAGCCAGTAAAATAATTACAGACGGTGACCATCCACTGGTGTGTGGGTGGATTTAATATAATAACGAAAAAACTAATTAGGATGACAATTGTTTTTGTCTGCATTTGGTGCAACAATTCCCAGAAAAAGAATGAGGATCATGAAATAACACTTTACACAAGCCAAAATGTGATGTGTATGGAAAAACAAACTCCTCTACAAACCGGCTTCTGCTTTGTGTTGGCTATACAACAAACACTTTTATGAAACATCTATTGATATTTAGCAACTGCAGTAATCTAGTTTTGTTTTGGGTTTTTTTGTTGTTTTTTTAGAGAGTGTTCACTTGCATCCTGTTTACAAAATGTCCTTGAACAGCCAGCATCCAAAATGTTATAAGGGGATATTGTCATGATAAGGGTGATTCCACAAGCATTCATTTGGGACAGCTTGAGCTACACGCCAGAAAATACACATCCAGGATGAATTAAAATTATTAGCAGTTATTTCACTTGATGCTAGAGGTGTGTAAAGTGGGTCCTATTCGTTTCGGATTCAGATTCGGCCCGAACCAGGGACAGTGATTTGATTTGTTGATTCAGATCACTGTCCCTGATTCAATTTGGCCGAATCTGAATCTGAAGATTTGATGCCGATTCAAAGAATCTGCGATTCCAACATAGATACAGCTTTAGAAGATTTTTCTACGTACCTCGTGGTACCAGGCGCGGCTTGTGATCGCTGTGATGCTGGGGTGCATGGAGCATCCCATAGGAGTGTGGGGGCGCCCTCCACGTGCTCAGCGCCAAACCCGGAAGTGGACTGGAAGTACTTCTGGTTCCCCCCAGACCCAGGAGGCACCAGCCACTGAACTGGGGGGGGGGCATATGCACCCCCCATGCTCCCCGGTGGACCCAAAAGTGGACTGGACGTGATTCTGGTCCACTTCTTGGTCTACTGCCAAGCATGCTGGGGAACCCCCCGCACTTCTGTGGGATGCTCCATGCACCCCAGCATCGCAGCTCTCACGAGCCATCTGCTACCTACAGGTATGTAGAAACATTTAAAGCTGTGTCTATGTCCGAATCGCCAAATCTTTCCGAATCTCTCTAAATCGTTTTTGGAGGGTTCTGATTCAATTCGGAAAGATTAAAGGGTCCTCTGATTTGATTCAGCTTCAGCCGCCGAAGTGGACCAAATCTCTGCCGACTTGAATCAGGGACTGAAGCTTTGCACAGCCCTACTTGTTGCTGAGGTTCTTTAGGTTCTCCCAACCTAAGTGGAGTAGCGATAATAGTTGGATAATGGGGACTAAGTAATAAATAACCAGGGTCAACAGGAAATGGTGTGTTTAATTCAGCAGATGGGGCTTTCCTTCAAAATAAGAATGAAATCAATGAGTGCCCTAGATAGTTTAGAGAGAATGCCTGTGGACATATTAGCAGCTACTGCAAGTTTCCCTGGTTTAATTAAGGTCAAAACTCTGACCTCCCTCTCTTGTTGGTTTAAATCAAAACTTTCTCAGTTTACTATATTTTTCCTTTAACTGCCTGCTATTTTATATAGCTGGTATATAGCAATTCCTCCTTCATTTTAGCAGAGTTAGGCCCAAGCAATGAAACTTGCATTTGGACCTGAACATTAACTTTGAGCTGTGGCTCTTCAACTTTAGGGTATTGATCTGAGCATTTACAAAGGCCTGAGCTCCAAAGTTAGTCTCAGGAAATTTAGATTTATTTTATTTTTATTCAGGTCTCTTTTCTACTTGAAAGGTATCTTTCATACGGCTATTATAATTCTGGGGGTTGACTCCATAAATTGATTCACTGGTGCAGGTCCCCATTGAAGCCAGTAAGGTAAGATCAGTAAATGGGTCTGTCCTGGTGCATCTGCTTGAAGAACTGAGGTCTTACCATGGAAACAGAAAAGCCAGGTTTGTTGTTGACATGTTCTGTGAAGTTTAGTTGACTTCAGTGGGTTTTATAGGGGGTAAATCAGCAATTATTTTGGCAAACTGTGTCTCAGTACACTTACCAGTGGACAAGGGCCTGTGTCCCTGAACCACCAATTCAACTAATCTTAATGAAAACTGTAGGAGAGAGGGTAAAGCCTGAGTGTGGATGGAGACGGAGCTACTTTCTAGCCTCTGAGTCCAGGCAAATGCACGAGTGGTGTAGAGTGGGGGTAGCTTGCAGGACTGTAGTCTGTGCTGTATTTATTCTGTGGATAAACAGGAGGTTTTAGTCTCCAGGGCTCTCTCTTTGGCAGCGTCTACCAGCACTGATGTTTTTAACAAATAAACAGAAAAAATCCTGATGGGTTTGTACAGTAGCAACAGCAGCCAAGCAACTTTTTCTCTAGCTTTTATGCGTGGGGGTGAGCAGGAGATGTTCCAAAAGCAATAAAATGCAGAAACATAACAACAATTAGCAAATACACATAATTAAGCCTCTTTGCCTAAAATATCGATTTAGAGCACATCTTCACCTACTCACATTTCCCACTAAAAATAAATAGATTTAAGGTCCCAACCGTACTGTCTGAGTAGGTGTATGGGGGGGGGGGGAACAACACCACATGATAATGACAGCATGTGATAGTGATTCCATTGCATAGCAATCCGGCTGTCTTCCCATGTTATCCTCCCTCCAGCAGCTTGACTTCAGCTTTCTTGACCTATCTTCCAGACATGCTGTCCCTGTATTTGTCGGTTTTATGCTTATATCATCGTCAGCTGACTGCAACCACATTTCCATGCTGATGTTAACCTGCAATAAAATGTTGGGCATCATTAAGAAGGGAGAACATTGTTATGCCACTATACACATCTGTGGTGTGCCCATATCGAGAATAATGCGTGCAGTTCTGGTCCCCACATCTCAAAGAGGATGTAGTAGACTTAGAAAATGTACAAAGAAAAGCAACTAAAATGATCAAGGGCCTGGAGCTATTGCCATACCAGAAGAGAATAAAAAGGCTAGGACTCTTCAGTTTGGCAAAGAGAAAGCTGAAGAGGAATATGATAGAAGTTTATAAAATTATGAAGGATGAGGACCAAGGGGACAGTTCTTCACCAAGTCCCAGAATACTGTACCTAGGGTCTGAAATTAGTAAGTGATAGGTTTCAAATTAACGAAGGAAAGTCCTTTTTGTACGCAACATAATTTATGGTATTCATTGCCACAGGAGGCGGTAGAGGCAGATAGCATAGCCAGGTTAAAAAAGGGGACTGGATAGATTCATGGATGATGGATCTCTGTTAATGGCTATTGAACAGAATGGTTGGAGATGTTTCCTTTGGCATTTCTAAACCAATAATGGTGGATGGTAGGGAGGATATTGAATAGGGGATAAATCACTTTAGAGAGATCCAGTGCAGCACTCTCCCTGTATAGCATCCATTTCTGCTACTGTCAGAGATGAGATACTGGGCTAGATGGACAATTGGTCTGACCCAGTAAGGCACTTCCTATGTTCTTAATCATTTTTTTTCATTCAGTTTTTGCAGCCTTCAAAATGGGCAACGTCCCCCACTGGAGAGGCCAATGACTTAGGATTCCAAAATGTGGGGCTCAGGTCCGAGCACTGTGTGAACTCAGCCAAATTTGAGTTGGTCTACTAAAAAATATCACCTCTATCCAAAGATTTGATCTGCCTCTGTGCTTAGATCAACATGGCTATAGCCTAGATTCCTGATCTCGGACAAGTCACTTCATCTGTCCGTGGCACTGTGCCCCGTCCCATCCTTTGTCCATTTAGATTGTAAATTCTTTGGGGTGAGACGTTACCTTGTGTGTTTGTGTATATATAGTTCCTACTGCAATGGGATCTCAGTCTTGATTAGGGGCTTCTTGGCACTACTGTAAGGCAAATAATAGTGCGTATGTATGTACACCCCCCTGTGGTGAGTTCCTGTGGCTGGAAGAGCCAGATACTATCCTATTTTTGTGTGACTTTATTTCATCCTACTCAGGTCTTTGAGAAAATGTCATGTGCCTACTTTGAACACACCGCCATCTTCTGCAAGCTAAGTCACAAAAAGCAGCAAGTAGGAGGTGGACACACCTGCCTTTTGTCTTAACTGTCTTTCAGTTAATGAAATAGGGTGCAATGGGCACAGTTTAAGTTAACTCTAGGCAGCTAGTGGTGGAAAAGGAATTGGCCTAGCATCTTGAAGGCAAGTTTTAGGTGCCCTCTAAAATAGGCCAGAAGGTGTGAGGGTAAGTATCTATTTTGTATTATAAAGGAAGATGGGTTTCTTGCCTTGGAAAAGGTGGTACTATTGTAGTTTCATTAAGGCTTGTTTCCAATCCTTCATTAATTCTACAGTTAGGGGAATCTATTTCTCTTGGGGGATAGCAGCCCAAAAGTGATTCATCATCCTTTGGTTGCTAAGTGGGGAAGTGCAACTTCTGGGACAGATGATTAAAAATGTGTAACGAAATTTGGACATTTGCCCATTCAGGGGCTCATCCATCAACTAGGGCCAAGGAGCTGATGAGGTGCTGCGCTTCAGATTAATCCTCTCTAAACCTCTTGTGAGAAGCACAGAAAATGAAATCACAGTTGCTGACTCATTTCATCACAAGGGTTGTCATATTAAGAGGAGTGCATGTGTGTGGGTGTTTGTGATGCTTTTAACATTTCTCGTGATTTCCCCCGATTCTGGCATGAAATCCACCAGCTTTTGCCTTTATTCAAAGTGGCTACCACCTACCCAGCTGTTCTGCACAGCCTTTGCCATGTGATCGTGCAGTTGTCTTTAGTGAAGAGGGTCACTCTTTTCTGTGGTTGCCATTAAGACTGAAGGCACGGTTGAGTCTCTCTGTTGTGCTGTCACTGTACTGTACTAATTAGACAGACTTCCAGATCCTGCATGCTTTCAAGCCAGCTGGGCCTGGGCAGAATGCAATTATTTTTTTCTAATTCTCGTGCTTCACAGTGTCCTCCTGGGTGCAGCTCTCTGGTCTGGCACCCTTCCTAGGATGTCAAAAATATCCATGTCACCTGCCTTAAAATCAGGACTAAGCCCTCCCATGCCTCTCCAGTCACTTAGAAGTTTTCTTAGACTCACCTCTTGTGGTTGCTGTGGTTTATCATTTCACCGTCCAGGGACACATGGCAGGAAAAGCAAGGAACCCCGGCTTTGCAGAGGTGCTCAAATGCCTACGTGTCCTGTATTCTGGCAGATACGGTTGTTTGGGTAAATGCAATATCCTTTATTGGACTAACTTAATAGTTGTAAAAATTGTTCTTTGCAAGCTTTCCAGCAGAAACAGGGTGTTTTGTGTCCGAAGGCTTGCAAAGAACAATTTTTTCCAACTATTTAGTTGGTCCAATAAAAGGTACCATGTTCACCCAAGAACCTTGTCTGCCTGTGTCTTTAGACCAACACGGCTACAGCCAACAACCCTAAAGCACGGAGCATGTGGTGTTCTTGCATGTGACATCTGTGCCTGAATGCAAAGTCCTTTCAAAACACTGACCACACTGAAGAGTTCGGGTTTGGGTAGAGTCTGTGGGCTAAGGCAAAGCCCCTCCTGCCTCCAACTCCTTTAGTTGCCTCCCTGTTTCTGGTAATGGTTTTTGGCCGTTGGCTTTGAGAGACTTGCCACATGGCACCACTTTCAGACATAATCTATTCCTACTATAAAAGAAGAGTGGTTAGTCTGCAGTGAAGGCCACACTAGTGACCAATATTTTACAAAGCAAAAAAGGAAGTTTATCATTTTGCTAACTTGTCATAGTCTCCATCTCTTGTTTCTAATTAAAGTGAGTTCGAGGTTGCCCTGAGAGAAGGTGACTGACCTCCAGGTTCTAGCTCCTAGTTCAGTCCCCTTGTACCTCCCTCAAGAAGTCTAATTCCTTCTTAGAGGAAAAACACCTGCTTTGCTGCTAAGATATAAAAATAGCGCTTATAGAGGTTTAGGTGTCGAAGCTATGACATAATATCTTCCTAGACCCTGTATGACACCATGAATTGCATCAGCATATTTAAAGTTTTTTCTGTATATATTTTCGCCCTATATGACTAAGTTTGTTCTATTGTGCATGCTGAGAAGCTCATAATGGCCACAGAGGTGTCCATCTCCCCTTGTGCCTTGTTGCAATTCGGTTTTGTCACCAGAAATGAAGAAAGGCCATACAGAATGCCAGCACTGTCATCAACCAAGAACTCTGCTACCCAACTTTTTGAGGATGGTGATAAACTATTCTCTGTGGCCACATTTTCTCTCTCTTGCAGGAAGGGAAATTTAGATTGGATAGCTAATAGACAGGAAGCATTTACTTCATTATAAACTGCCTCATGAAAGAATGGGCTAAGCATTGGAATAAGCTATCTAGAGAGGTGATCGAATCTCCATCCTTGGAAGTTTTTTAAGAGCATGTTAGGCACACTTGTCTAGGATGGTTTAGACAAGGATGATCCCATCTTGAGCAGGGGATTGCACTAGATGACCTTGTGAAGTCCCTTCTAGCTCTACTTTTCCACGACACTTACAGAGGGGGTCGGTGTGCCCACCTTTTGCCTAAGTGATTAGAGCACTTGGCAAAGACATAAAAGACCAATATTTTAAGTCTGCTTACACCAAAGGGATTTACAACAGCATCATGACCACCAGGTCACAGGACTGAGAGCAACTTCTTGGTCAAGTTAGACCTCTGCACAGCGAAGAAGCAAAAAGTCCTGGATCCACATGGAGAATAAGCAAGAGGGACTTGGACTTAGGCTTGGTGACTCAGGAAGTTGGACACTTTTCTGGCTGGGGAGGACAGAATCCTTACTTCCAAGGCTGCTTGTACATTTTGTATTCCAAAGTCATTGGAAAAAACTGCATAAATAACACTGGGAACAGAGAGCAGGCTTACTCACATGCTGCTCCACCTGCACGAAACTCCTTCCTCATCGGGCTGGAATGGACGCCTGTGCTGTACAACTTGGAAAGCATTTTAGCGGGAACCCTCATTGTAGTATTTCATGTAGGAGAAACCCATTGGAAGACATTACTCAAGAGTCCTTAACAAGAAACATGTACATGGGTTTGGAGCAAAGAAAGTAATGGCTGGTGCACTGTTAGTAGCAAACTTTAAGGTCTATGATTTTCCTTTAAGAAAAATAAAGCCACATGTAAAATATTCGGCATTCTCCAGTCATCTGTCACTACTCTACCCTCCCTTATGGGATGCCAGCCTACTCTTTCCATTGTCAGGTCTCTCCTGATGCCTGAATAACTAATTTACAAGTTACACATGTAGAGAGGAGGAGGAAGAAATATTTAAACCAAGTTAATACAGCCGATTTATGTAGAAGGTGCTGTTATCCAGGGAAGGAGGGGAGTATAGGAGTATACTGATGCAGTTGTGTTGTTCCCCTACCTTTGATTCCTGCTCCATCCAAAGTTTAAAACCAGCTGCCTGGCAGTGGCAGCAGCATTTCTAGTGAGGCAGCACTGAGGGAGTCCATTGACTTCATGGCTCATTGTCATCTACCTGATCCCTTCTACACTCTTCACTCCACAGGCATTAACAACCCTTTCTTCTGTTTTAATGCTCCTGATGTTCAGACAATCAAGCTATCTTTTATTCTGCAATTCTTCTGCATGTTCACTGTTCCTGGTAATGCAGCTGCTATTCTGCAGCCCTGCAGATTGTCTTTAACTCATTCCAATGAATTTGTGATTTTGGGGGGGGGGGTTGGCGTTTTTTTTGTTTTGTTTTGTTTTTAAATCTTAAACTGAATAATTCAACCCTGGGCTTCTAACATATTGGTAAAGCTTCCAGTTTATTTTTAACTAGAGAAAAAGATGCCTTGTTTTACGCACCTCACCATCTGCACTCCACTTTTCAAAATCGTGAATCAGCCCATGCTGGTATCTACTTGGTGGGGGAGGAGATAGAGGCGTAGCTTAGTACTGAAGTGAATATTGCCTTGTAAGTAAATGCTGTTGTACATGTAGAGGATGTGCCTTTTTATTTAAGTTAAGACTACCTGTTTCTTAGGTGGATGCTTTGTCTGTCTGGAAGAGAATGAGCTGGAGGGTGAGGACGACAAATGTTATAATGAAGCTAGTGCTGCCTGTTTGGTAGGTAGATCTGCATGTTGACGTAGCTCCAAAACTTTACATTGCTGTGAAAGCTGCCTGATTTTTAGGTAGATGCAGTCACCAATGGATGGGAAAACAAAATTCACACCGAAATTAATGCTAACGGTTAGTTACACAGCTAAAGCCATCCATGTGAGGGAACCAAAGGAGGAGGAAAACATCATGCTGACGTTCATTCTTCCTGTTTGTCAAGGACATCCACCATGCAGAAAAGTTAGACGAGACCAAACCATCCTCTGAAATTAATCACACGCTTTTGTAGGTAGATGCAAATACCAGTGTAGAGGAGATTAAGAAGTTTATGCTTTTGTTAATGCTACCTGTTTTTTTAGGTAGGTACTATCCATCCTTAGGAACAGGAGTAGGAAGCATATTGTGCCAAAGGAAATGTTAACTGGGTTCTTTGGTAGAAACAGTCACCCACATACAGTAGCAGGAGGAAGGAATTATTAGCGAATGTCATGCTACTTTTTGATATATATAGATATAGGTATATATAGACATAGATATATATAGATAGATATCATAAAGATATAGATATAGGTAGTTGACCAAGTAGAGCAGGAGACTTGAGAGGAAATCTACTGAAGTTCATGCTGACTACTTTTGAGGCAGCTGTAGTTGTTCATGTACAAAATGGGGGTGGAAGAAATTTTATGCTGGCATTAACCTTGCGTATTTGTTAAGTAGATGTGTTTGCACTTACAGAGAAGGAGAAACTTAAAACTGCAGTCGGTAGTAAAGCCTGCTTCTTACACAGGTGTAGTTGTCTGCATAGAAGATGAAGGGAATGTTCTTTATAAAGGTGTTAAAGCTATCTGTTTGTCAGGTCGATATGTTAAAAGGAGATAGAGACAAACTTTTCTCCTGAAGTTAAAATGGGGTGTGTGCTTGGTAGGCAATGTAATTCATGTTGAGGAGGATGAGGAGGAAGTTTATAATGAAGTAAATGCTTCCTGACTATTAGGTATCCAGAGCCATCCACTCAGAGGAGAAGAAGGAACAGTGTACACAAGTTAATGTTACCTGTTTCATACTTAGGCAGACAAGGTTCTTTGGGTAAATGTGTTATCTTTTATTAGACCCACTAAATAGTTGGAAAAAATGTTCTTTGCAAGCTTTCAGGCACAAGCACCCTTCTTTAGGCATAGGGAAAGTCTGGTGTTGTTTTGTGTGCTCTTCTGGGTTGAATAGAAGCTAAAATGCAAAATGCAGGTCTGTGAAAATGCAAATATACTTGGTGATAGCTGGTAAAATGCAGATGGATTACCTGGGGTTACCAGATGGCAGGCAGGTTGTAATGTGCCATAAATCCAATGTCTATATTTAGTCCAAGATTTTTTTGTATCCAGTAGATTTATGAGGTGAAGTTTGTTAGGTTGTCTGTGAAAGGTGTTTTGTAAATTCCCTTTGAGGATTAGAGCTCAGAGATTGGAGAGAGAGTGTGGTTGTCTTGTGAGAAATGTGCCCCCCACAGATAATTGGGTATTTTTGTCTGATAGATTTTTGGTGCGAGTTCATTCTGGTGTGCAATTTTTGTTTGGTTTCCCCTACATATTTTCCATCAGGGCATGTGATGCATTGGATGTGAAATATTACATTTCTGGAGGTGCAGGTGTAAGATCCAGGAATGGTGCTGGCTCTGTTGTGGGGTGTAGTTATTGTGGGGGTGGTGGAGATGTGTTAGCATGTTTTACATTTCTTGTCCTGGTATGGTCTAGGATCCATTCAGTGTGCTTTGTGCCATAGGAAGTTTGCTTCTGATGATGAGGTTGGTGAGGTTCAGTGCTTGTTTAAAGGCTTGGATGGGTGATTTTGGAAAGATCTCTTTAAGGTTTGGGTCTTCTTCTTGTATAGGTTGCAATTGCTTGGGGATTTTCTGTATAGGGTCCAGGGACTGATACTATATCATAAATAAATAGTGTGTGATTCATGGGGATTTTCTTTTCGTACTACCGAAATTCTTCACGTGGTATCCGGGTGTCTCTTTCAAAAGTGCCACTTATGTCTCTGGAGGTTTGGTAGCTGTCATCCATTCATTGCTAGTCCTGAAATTATTTGTCACTGAGATGAAATGAAACTGAAGTTGTGGTTTAATAGTCTTGTGTAATATCATTTTTCAATAGTTAGTTTATGAGAAAGTAGCCCTGAAATATGGGCTGTAAATCTCAGTTTGTTTGACTCTGGATGCTAGCAGAGGGCAAGTAGGGGAGTGATACAATGACAATGTTCTGCAATGCAGCGAATGCTTATTTGGTACGTCAACCAGCTCTTCTTGTTGTGTCTCTGTTTGCTTTCTTTGGCATGCTTGGAGCAAGCAGTACGATGACATAATTTTCAATACTATGTTTTTTCCGCAATTCTTTGAGAAAAGATAGTTCCTGAAAAATGGAATTTCAGCCTCCCTTTCAGAATTCTCTGGTCATATTCGTTCCCCTTTTTTTTCATTCCAAATGATGTGAGGTAATGCATTAAAGAAAGGGGTAGTTTTGGTATGTGGATCTGTCAAAAGGTCTAAAACAAATAATTGAGATCTTAAGGGAACTTCCACACACATTTGTGCACACATGCAGAGGAATGTAAGTTGGGTGCTGGAATCAGGTAGGGATCTGGTAATGGATTTTATTCTCTTTCATTTCCAAATTATAATCAGTGGGTGACTGGATTTCAGCATCATGTTTTATATGCGCATTTCAGTTTGAGCTATGTGGCTAGAAGTATGTGTTCTGAGTATCATTATACCAATTGAGAGTGTGGTTATCATTGGATTCAATAAACATGTATGAATGAATGAGGGGAACTAACCAAAAAAACTTTAATTGTGGAACAACAGGCAACCTCTGCAGACTTTTTGTCTATCTTGATCACTAACTAATTGGCTAGCTGCCTCCTTAACTGAGGGAACATCTCCCAGTTCCCAGCTTTCTCAGTTTCCTGTTAAGAAGCATCTCTAAATTTTATAACTTGTATTGTAAATTGTATTGTATAACTTGTAACACAGAGCATTTATTTTATAAGAAAAGCAGTTCCAAGGCTTGTATTCCAAGCCTCCTTTGAACATTTAAGGACCAAAACAGGGACCTAAACATGGAATTGACCCTGTAAAAGACTTGCATATAAGGCAATGCATGAAAAGGAGGCTATGTGAAGGATACAAAATACATATATCCTTTTAGGGAATGTGAATCTTTTAGGGAAAATAGATTCCTATTTTATATTTGGAGTAAAAAAAATATTATTTGAATGTGCTTGTGTGAGCTCATGAGCATGCACTTTGGGTTCTTCTGATTATGACATAATTCTCTCTGAAATATACTAGTTGTTTAAAAATCTGGCTTTGGATTTCCATATTCCACCATAGAATATGGTGTCTTTTCCTACCGTCTGACAGTAGTTTGCTGCTTACTCTGCTGCTCTGTTCGTGCCTCTCCGAACCAGTTAGTCTTAAGGTGGTATCACACTCTACTTTTTGCCATATTTTACTATACGGACTCTTGCTTCTTAGGTGGAGCTGGCAGGGAGCTGAGACCTCTAAATCTTCTGCCGAATTCCCCCAGTATAAAGTGTCATTTCCTGAGCAAAAGCTGTGGTCTCTCTGTTTTGAAATCTGAACCCTAACTTAAACAGCCAAGGCCCCAGACAGTACATCTAGCATGGAGGTAAGGCAATCTAGGATGGTTCCTATGAGGATGAGGTGGTATCATTTCCCCACCATGTTCTGCTGTATGTTTGTTTTTCATCTGGTTTGAAGTAATCATGGGCTGGGAACAGCCCATCTCATTTCACATTACCCCAATTTTCCAGCCCTTATTTTAAGAGGGAACCCATTCTCTCTATTTTAGGATCTGAAATCTGGAGTAATCACTTCAAGGGTCTCACTGTAGATAGAGACAAGAGGTGACACACCAAAGGCTTATTGTTAGGTATGCTTCATGCTTCCCTATCCCAGATCCTGCTTTCAGTCATTCTTCTCCCAAACGTGAACCATTCAGTCTGAAATTCTCCATGCCATGCCTACTGGAAACTGAATAATACTGGGACATGCGTCTCAAAAACTGTTGAGACATTTCTGAGAATCAAATACAGGGAAAGTCTGTAGCTGTGCTCATGTTATCAAAGCAGTGCATTCATACTTTTGGCACAGCAATGTGATATTAGGCAGTGGAGGTTCACTGATGTCAGGCATGTGCTTTTATTTTTCAGGGGGAAATTTTTTTTGGCCAAGTTTGGGGTCTTTAAATAGTTTGAATTGGCACATGCTCAGTGGAGGAGTGATGGAAGTTGGCTGCTGAATTCTCTGAAGAGTTCATCTGTTCTGAGCATGCCAGAGCTATGGGGGTTGAGCAGGAGCAAGATTGTCTCGATGGAGGCTGTGCCCAGCTGCTGCAGATCACTGTAGCCCCAAACACAGGACATGAGTAGGTACTGTGTAGGGAGTCAGGAGGGTGGAGGGAAAGGTGGGTGGGATGCTTGGCTAAGTCATCCCACTTTTCATAGATTTCATAGACATTCAGGCTGGAAGGGACCCTGGAGGATCATCGAGCCCACCCCCTTGCCCAGGGGCAGGAAGTCAGCAGGGATCATAGGATCCCAGCAAGATGAATGCCTTCAAGACACTTTTGGCTGTTTAAAGTGGGTGCTTGAACCACCTCTGGTGGCAGTCTATTCCAAACCTTGGGGGCTCAGACAGTAAAAAAGTTCATACTTGCATCCAACCTGAATCGGTTGCAGAGGAGTTTGTGACCATTTGATCTTGTCATCCCTTGGGGTGCTCTGGTGAACAGACGTTCCCCCAGATCCTGGTGAGCACCCTGATAAACTTATAGGTGGCCACCAGATCACCCTGAGCCTGTGCTTTTCCAGGCTGAAAAGCCCTGTGGCTCTCAGCCTCTCATCATAAGGTCTGTTTTCCTGACCTCTGATCATGCGCGTGGCTCTCCTCTGGACTCTCTCGTGCTTCTCCACATCCTTTTTGAATTGTGGAGCCCAAAACTGGATGCAGTACTCCAGGTGCGGCCTCACCAAGGCCGAGTACAAGGGGAGAATGACGTCCTGGGATTTGCTTGAGAAGTATCTATGGATGCAAGCCAATGTTTTGCTCACTTTACTAGCCACAGCATCACACTGAAGGCTCATGTTCATCTTGTGGTCACTCATGACCCCCATGTCCCTTTTATCTATAGTGCTAACCAGCATAGCACTGCCGAGCCTATGAGCATGCTGCAGGTTTTTCCTCCCAAGGTGGAGAACCTTGCATTTTTCGGTGTTAAACACCATCAGGGTCTCACCATCAGACATTTTGTCATGACCTACTCTCTTCCACCCAGCTCTTCCCCTTGTCCTTTTGTATTTAACTAAGGCATCAACCTGACCTCCATATCTAAAAAAAATAATAAAATAAAAAATCATGGAACAGGTTCTCAAGGAATCTTTTGAGATTCAGAACAAGGTGACCAGGAATAGCCAGCTTGGTTCACTAAAAGCAAGTCATGCCTCACCAACCTGATTTCCTTCTAGGATAAGAGGACAGGCTCTGTGAATGGAGGAGAGCAGTAGATGCAATATATCTTGACTTTACCAAGGCTTCTGACACCGTCTCCTATGACAGTACAGATCCATGCATTTTAATGTTTCATAGTTTCTAGGGTTGGGAGGGACCTGGGCAGGAACGAGTGCTGGGATCATAATACCCCATCCAGATATCTATCCAACCTCCTCTTGAAGACCCCCAAGGTAGCAGAGAGCACCACCTCCCTTGGGAGCCCATTCCAGAGCCTGGCAGCCCTAATCGTCAAGTAATGCCTCCTGATATCAAGCCTGAGCCTGCTCTCAATCAATTTGTGGCCATTATTCCTTGTTATCCCAGGTGGTGCCCAGGGGAACGGAGCCTCGCCTATTTTCCACTGGTCCCCCCTGGTGAGTTTATAGATGAGCACCAGATCCCCCTCTCAGTCTTCTCTTGTGGAGGCTGAATAGATTCAGGCCCTTTAATCTATCTTCATAGGGCCTGGCCTGCTGCCCCCTGACCATGCGAGTGGCCCTCCTCTGGACCCTCTCAAGGTTAGCCACGACCCTGTTAAAGTGCAGCACCCAGAACTAGACGCAGTACTCCAACAGCAGCCTGACCAGCGTCACATAGAGGGGAAGGATCACCTCTCTGGACCTGCTTGTGATGCATCTGTAGATGCACAAGATGTGGTTAGCCTTACTGACCACTTCCTCGCATTGGCGGCTCATGTTCATCCGGGAGCCAACAATGACTCCAAGATCCCTTTCAGCCACTGTGTTGTTGAGAAGGGAGTTCCCCAGCCTATAGGTGTGTTGCAGGTTCCTTCTCCCTAGATGCAACACCTTCACTTGTCTGCATTGAATTCCATTCTGTTCTCATCCACCGACCTCTGCAACCCGTCTTGATCTAGATGGATTTTGTCCCTCCCTTCCAGTGTGCCCACTTCTCCCCACACCTTTGTGTCATCAGCGATTTTGGACAGTGTGCTTTCCATGCCCACCTCCAAGTCGGTGATAAAGATGTTGAATAGCATAGGCCCGAGGCCTGGGGAACCCACTGCCCACATCCCTCCAGGTCAAAAATGACCCATTCACCACCACTCTCTGGGTGTGACCGTTGAGCCAATTTGCCACCCATCTGACTGTGTAGGCATCAATGCCACAGTCGCCTAGTTTTCTTTATGAGAATGGAGTGAGAAACAGTGTTAAAGGCCTTCTTGAAGTCCAGGTAGATGACATCCACCTCAACACCCAGATCCAAGGACTTTTTGACCTGGTTGTAAAAGGAAACAAGGTTAGGATCTGCCTGCAATGAGTTGGTTGCCCCTAAGCATTACCTGCCATGCTGGGCCCCTGCAGATGTGTTCCTTGATAATTTTCTCAAAGGTCTTAACAAGCTAAAGAAATACAGATTAGATAAAAGTACTGTAGGATGGATGCATAACTGCTTGGGTCATCATATTCAACAAATAGTCATCAATGCCTCAATGTCTAGTTGGGAGAAGGTATCTGTAGGAGTTCTGGTTGTGTTAGGCCATAGTAATGCTAAGCTATAGTAAGTTATGGTGCTGAACAGCAGTATGGGAGAAAGTGGCCTTATGAATGCTGAATGACATGACATGGAAGAGAAAAATAAAAACACACTAATGAGCAAAAAGATACTAAAGGCAGTATGAAAACAGCAGCTAAACTTAAGGACAAATGTAAAAAGTAAGACCTTGCTAATGAGATAGAGATAACAAGTGCAGGTGCACAAACTTGGCAAATGAAACAAGTAGAGATTAATATCTTGACAGAGTGAGATAGGAGTTGGCACAAGACCAATGGCATCCAAATATACATACAGGGGTTGGGAAACCTGTTCTTCATACAGACCTAGGGGAGTGTGACTAACATAGTGTCTCTACCTGTCAAGGACAAGCTTTACTAAGTTGGATGACTGTTAATTAGGCAAATTGGTGTGCTGTCTGATGACAACAAACCTTTCTGAGCTTTCACCACTGAACACACATCTGAGTTGTGTTTTCTGCATTGCTTTCAAAATCTAGAAGGTGACTCGCTAGTGTCAGCCTTCCAGAACATGCAAACCCCAGCAGCCTGTATATCAAATGTGACAGCAGCCAGATACCACCCGAGAAAACACTCTGCATGCCTCAGAACAACAATATCAGGTGAGATTACCCAGGGATCTGTCCTGGGTCTAATACTGTTCAATATCTTCATTAATGATCTGGATGATGGGATTAAGTGCATGTTTTGCAATTTGCAGATGATCAAGTTGGATGGAGTTGCCGATAGGACGGTAGGACTATGATCCAGAATCCCCTGGAAGGACTAGAGAAATGGTTTGCAATAAATAGGTGAAATTCAGCATGGACAAGTGAAAAGTCCTGCACTTGGGATGGAATAACCACATGCAAATACAGACTGGAAAATGACTGGCTAGGCTGCAGAGAAAGACCTGGGGCTTACCGTAGTACATGGAGATTAGGAGGAACTTCTTGACTATGAGTAGTCAGACATTTGAACAGGCTACCTGCAGAAGTTATGAACTCTCCATGCTTGGAAATTTTCAAAAGCAGCTTAGACAGACACTTGGCTGGAATGGTTTAGTCAGGGATGATCCTGCCTTGAGCAAGGAGCTGGAGTAGAGGATCTTGTGAGCTCCATTCCAGCCCTACTTTCTTCTTCAACAATCCCTTGTAGTTGAGGATGATTGCCTTCCATGACTGTATTATCTGTGTGTCTGAAGTTGGCTGATGAGGCCTATCTTGGCAGCACAGAGTACCCCGGCAAATGCGGCCAGAGCGGTGAGGCCCCGAAAGGCAACCTTGCTGGTGATTGGGGACTCGGCATAGGCACAACTAGGACACCTGAGGGCTGGTGCTCACCTGCAGGGGTGGCAGCTGCATGGACAGCAGAACAGCCCCCGCATTTGCCTTGATTCATCAGCTTCTGCCAGCTGCAGATTTGCTGGTGCGCCGGGGTGCGTGTCATGGGAGTGCACCCCATGCTGGCAGCAAAAGAGCTCTGGGAACCCAGAGGACAGAGCATGGAGCCAGGCTACAGGAGATCCCTAGCAGAGGTAAAGTGAGTAAGGCAGAAGCCTACTTACCAGACTGGAGGCTCAGAGGAGTCTTCTGCCCTAGGGGCACTATCTCCATGAGAGAGAGAGCAGCTTGATGTGGAGAGGCCCTAAAGAGTGTTGTTTCATTTGGAGGAATATTAGAGCACTGACTGTGAGGTTCCCCCTTCCCCGCCCCCCCCCCGTGGGTTCCCCCCTCCCCCCCCCCCCCCCCCCAAGGTGTTCAAGGGCACCAGCACCCTTATACTGGGCAAAAAGTGGGGAAAAAGTGAATTGCCTTTGAGTTCAGCATTTTGTTTGAGTTCCATAGATTTCATAGACATTAGGGCTGGAAGGGACCTCGGAAGATCATCGAGTCCAGCCCCCCGCCCAAAGGGCAGGAAGTCAGCTGGGGTCATAGGATCCCAGCAAGATAAGCATCCAGTTTCATCTTGAAGGTGTTCAATGAAGGCGCTTGAACCACCTCCGGTGGCAGGCTGTTCCAGACCTTGGGGGCTCGGACAGTAAAGAAGTTCTTCCTTATGTCCAGCCTGAAACGATCTTGAAGTAGTTTGTGACCATTCGACCTCGTCATCCCTTGGGGCGCTCTGGTGAACAAACGTTCCCCCAGATCCTGGTGGTCACCCCTGATAAACTTGTAGGTGGCCATCAGATCACCCCTGAGCCTGCGCTTTTCCAGGCTAAAGAGCCCCAGGGCTCTCAGCCTGTCATCGTAGCATCTGCTTCCCTGACCTCTGAGCATGCGCGTGGCTCTCCTCTGGACTCTCTCAAGCTTCTCCACATCCTTTTTGAATTGTGGAGCTAGCCAACATAGCACTGCCGAGCCTATAAGGATGCTGCGGGTTTTTTTTCCCAAGGTGGAGAACCTTGCATTTATCGGCGTTGAACACCATCAGATTCTCGTCCGCCCACTTGCTGAGCCTGTCCAGGTCAGCCTGGATAACCTGCCTGTCTTCTGGTGTGGATGCTTTGCCCCAGAGGTTGGTGTCATCGGCGAACTTGGCCAGTTCTGATCGCTTCTGACTCCAGTGTCCACATCATTAATGAAGATGTTGAACAGTATGGGTCCAAGGACAGAGCCTTGGGGGACCCCACTGGTCACAGGACACCACGATGAGTGACTTCCATCGATTACTACCCTCTGGGTCCGACCCCGGAGCCAATTTTCCAGCCAGTGGATCGTGGAGGACCCAAGGCGACAATTGGCCAGTTTCTCCAAGAGGCGATCATGGGACACCAGATCGAAGGCTTTTTTGAAGTCAAGATATATGACATCAATCTCTTCTCCCTTGTCCAGGTGATAGGTCACCTGGTCGTAGAAGGAAATGAGATTGGTCAAGCAAGACCTACCCGCAACAAACCCGTGCTGGCTATCCCTTAAGATGTTGGCGTTGGCCAGTCCATTAAGGATGGCCTCTTTAATAAACTTTTCTAAGATCTTCCCCGGGATAGAAGTCAGGCTGATGGGCCTATAGTTAGCCGGATCCACTTTCCTCCCTTTCTTGAAGATAGGCACCACATTGGCCTTCCTCCAGTCTTCGGGCACTACGCCAGAGCGCCAAGAGTTTTCAAAGATCCGTGCTAGAGGCTGGGCTATGATGTTCGCCAGCTCCTTGAGTACCCTGGGGTGAAGATTGTCAGGGCCGGCTGACTTGAAGGTATCCAGCTTCTCAAGATGTTCATTCACGAAGTCAGCATCAATGGAGGGCAGGGGATCACCCTCACCCAGACTTCCCTGTCCCGTAGCAGGCATGGACGTCCCATGGGACTGATGAAAGACTGATGCAAAGT
>NW_005842013.1:1140269-1165785 GCF_000455745.1 Alligator sinensis | reverse complement strand
TGAAAAAGGACTTTTTATTGTCCTTGATGCTCGAAGCTAGTTGGAGTTCAGTTGCAGCCTTGGCTTTCCTGGTCTGCTCCCTACAGGACCGGACCAGTGCAGAATAATCCTCCTTGGAGGTGACTCCCATCCTCCATCCTTTGTAGGCCTTTCTTTTTAGCCTCAGGAGGTCTGCTAGGTCCCTGGAGAGCCAGGGGGGCTGCTGTGCCCTCTTGCTGCCTTTCCTCCGAGATGGAATAGACTTAGTTTGTGCATTGAGGATCGCTCCCTTGAGGAGCAACCACTCTTCTTGAACTCCCCTCTCCCCGTGGCCATGGTCCCTTAGGGCCTCACTGACAAGCCTCCTGAGCTTGTCAAAGTCGGCTTTCCTGAAGTCAAGGACTTCTGCGAGTTAAAACCAGACCAGGCTGGCCCACCTGGCAGGAGTGCCCAGAACTGTGTTGTGGGGTGGGGGCTGAAGCATTTTCCCACCAGAAGGACTGTGGCTTGGCTATGCTGTAATGCTTGGTTGGCGTATGGATGGGGTGTGACGGGAGGAGGAGCCCTGAGGACCAGCAACTCGAGACACTTATGAGAGCAACCACAAACAACCAAGGATCCTCCCTCTTCTCTTAAAGATCAAGATGTGGCGGGCAAGTTGGAGGGTGTGCCCTATGAGTGAGAGCAATTGAAAGTCAGACTGTTTGGCCCCAAGTGGCAGGAGTGCTCAGTCCCAGTGACAAAACCAAGTTGGGCACCACCTTCCACACTGGGATAGACAGATTCTACTGCTGCTCAGATGTGTTTCTGTTTGGGGTGGATGATACTGGATTTTTTACTTGGTCCACTGTTTCTGCCACTTCCACTTTTCCATCTCCTGTTGTTGTCGTGAGGTTTCAAAGTACTGAGATCCCTGCAGAAGACTCTTCCTCCATTTGGGGTGGTCCTGTGTGATAGTCTCCCATGAGTTGATATTGATGTTGCATTTTTTTTAAGTTGGCCTTGAGAATCTCCCTGAAGTGCTTTCTTTGCCCTCCTCTTGAACATACACCTTTCCTGAACTGGGAGAATAAAACTTGTTTTGGGAGTCTGGAGTCAGATATCTACATAACATAGCTGACCCAATGAAGTAGATGCTGGATGACCATTGCCTCAATACTGGTGGTGTTAGCTTGCAGGAGAGTGCTAACATTGGTGCATCTCTCTTTCCACTAGATTCGGAAGATCTTCTGCAGGCAGTGTTGATGATACTTCTCCAACAACTTTAGATGTCTCCTGTATGTTGTCCACGACTCAGCTTTGTACTGCAAGGTAGGGATCATGACTGCTTGATAAACCATGAGCTTGGTTTTTGATTTGATGTTGTAATCTTTGAACACCCCTTTCTTCAGGTGTCCAAAGGCTGCACTTGTGCATCTGAGGTGATGTTGGATTTCTTTGTCAGTGAAAGAAATTCAATGTCAGCCTTCTACAAGAGATGGCTTCTGAGGTATAGCAAATACTCAGCGTTCTCCAGGGTCGCACTGTGGATCTGGATTACTGTATCTAGGGACTGTTCATTAGGAGCTTGTTGGTGGAGGACCATAGTCTTCTGAATGTTAAGCATCATCTGTTTTCTTCTATGCCTCGGTAAAGACGTTGACAATTGCTGAAGGTCTATTTCCGAGTGAGTGCACCCTACAGCATCATCAGCATACTGGAGCAAAATGATTGTGGTTGAGGTGGTCTTGGTTTTGGCTTCAATTCGGCTGGAGTTAAACAGCTTACCATCCATTCGGTAGTTTAGCTTCACTCCAGCTGGGAGCTTGTTGGTGGTCAGATGTAACATTGCAAATGTTATAAGGAATATTGTGAAGACTGTTGGAGCAATGATGCAGTCTTGCTTAATTCCCATTTTAATCTGAAAGGGATTTGTGAAAGATCTATTATTGAGAACCACTACTCGCATACCATCATGGAGCAGGCAGAAAATGGTGACTAATTTTGGGCATCCATGCTTCTGAAGGACTCTCCACAGAGTCAAGCTTTTGTGAAGTCAAAGAAAGCCATGTAGAGAGCCTTATGTTGTTCCTGACATTTCTCCTGCAGCTGGCAAGCTGTGAAGATCATGTCAGGTGTGTCTTTTGATGCCCTAAACCCACACTGAGATTCTGGGAGAAGCTCTTCAGAAAGTGGATGGAAATGGTTCAGAAGGGTTCTTGCAATGATCTTTCCTGTGGTGGACAGCAAGGTGATCTCACTGTAGTTTTCACAGTTGGACTTGTCTCCTTTCTTGAAGATTGTTCCAATCATGGCATCCCCTGAGGTCATCTGTGATTTCCTCATCATTCCCAGATCCTTAAGATGAAGGCATGAATCTATGATGAGAGCTCTTCTCCTTCCTGTTTTAATCAGCAGGAATTCCATCAGCTCCAGATGCCTTGTTGTTCTTCATCTGCTTCCTGGCTTCCTTCACCTCATCAAGGATTGGAGGGTCTGCGAGACTATCTCTGACTGGGTGTTGCAGGATGGAGTTGGGAACACTCTCATCTCATCAACACAGCAGAGTCTCAATTGAAAAGGTCTTCAAAATGCTTCCAATGGGCATTGATGGCTCCCTTTTTCTTGATCAGGTCTCCCCCATCCTTGGGTCTCAAGGGGGTTGGACCCTGAGTCCTTGGACTGTAGATGGCTTTGGTGGCACTGAAGAAGCCATGCATATCATAGATGAGAGCCAGATGTTGAATCTCCTGAGCACTGTCTTCCCACCATTTGTTCTTCATATCACAAGTCCTCCTTTAGACTTCTTCCCTAGCTTTTTGGAGATTCAATTTCTTTTGCTTGGAGTTGGTGTCATTTTGCCAAGCACAAAAGGCCTTGGATTTCAACTCTTGGATTCCCTGGTCATTTTTGGTAGGGTGACAGTATTTGGATCTTGGGGAGCATTGAATTTACAGCTGAATGAAAGGCTATAGCTTGTGACCAGAAAAGCTGCTAACCACAAGGCAGAATGATATATTAAAAGTAACATTACAAGATGCTTAGGCAAGCTTTTTTCCTAACAATGTGGTAGTGTTATAAGATATGTAGCTCATTGTGCAAGGAGAACAAGATGCAGGCCACCAGCTATCATCAGGAGTTAAAACAGAAGCAAGACCTTGGAGATGGCGAAGAAATCATCAAGAAACTGCAATTGACCAAAAGAAACTGGGGTCATAGTTTTAGGCATGCGTTCATAGCAAAAAAAAAAAAGTAAATAAGTGAAATGCATAGGGAATTCCATGCTAATGAAGTAAACTGTAAACAGAGGCGAAGCTTAAGATAGGAGGGAATATGGGTTGAAAAAAGGAGGGACAAAAGTGGTGTAAATGTTAATGAGCATGAACCAAGGTATATAAATGTGGAAAGAACTGATGTCCGTGGCAGCTCCCCGATTTGTTGGAGCTTTGCCTGAAGCTGTCTCCATTCTGAATAAAGCTGTTGCTAGCAATGTGTGCTGGCGTTTGCTCTCTGAGCAATTGGATCGTCATCTCCCTAGTCGTTGGGCACCACATGGAGTCGGGGTCTGACAGTTCTCATCAAACCAGTCTTGATGTTTCCTGGTAGAAAATGTAAGTGGCCTTGAGGGCACCCCACATGCTGCCGACCTTCTCCCATTGTTGATTGGAATTCACCATTTTTTTGCTGAGGCACTGGTGGAAAAGATCTTGCTTGCGTGCAAAAATTATTAGGAGCTTGGGAGACATGACTTACAAGGAAAGGCTAAAAGAAGTAGGGATATATAGTCTGGAGAAGAAAGGACTGAGGGAGGATTTGATAAGTCTTCAAACACCTGAAGGGTGATTACAAAGAGGCTGGAGATGGGCTTTTCTCTGTGGCCATAGGGGACAGAACTAGGAAGAGTGTCCTCAAGCTTCAGCAGGGGAAACTGGAGTAAGTGATTAGGAGGATGTGTTTCAACTCTGAGGGTGGTCAAGCTTTGGAACTGTCTACCTAGAGAAATTGCGGCATCTCCATCCTCAGAAGTTTTCAAGAGCAGGTTGGACAGACACTTCGTTGGGATGGTTTAATCAGAGGTGAGCCTGCTTTGAGCTGGCCTCTTGAGGTCCATTCCAGCCTTATTTTCCTATAATGCTATGGTCTTTCTCTCCCTACCATTGCCTATAGAAAGTCTAGTCAGATGAGATGAAGATATGAGTCAATTTTTGGGACATGAGATATATATGCAGAGTCTTTCCCAAGTGATGGGGACTGGAAGAAGATACAAGTTCAATTCCTAGGAATCACAGAGGAGTCAAGGGGGTTATGGCCATGTACATGCAGTATGCCAAGACTGTCCAGCAACACTTAATACATGTTGTTAAAAATGGCAATGGTGAAAATGTCTCTCTTGGAAAGGGAAATCTGTCAACAAATTAAGTTGTTATTCTTGTGACACAACTGAAATGACAAGGTCTCTAAACAAGTCCCTCCCCAAAGTCAATGAGCGGTATAGGAGCACAATTAAAACTTGGTTTGTTTTTATATAAGATATGCACAGTATTGAGTATGTAACATTAAGGATGTGGAGAAAGGGGCCCACTTCTTCTGTGAAGAAATTTGACCATCTTTCCTATACGCCATAATGCATTTGGGCTTTGACCCAGAATTCTCCTTCACTCCCCCTTCCCCACCATCCAGGTAAGAAAGATGAAATGTGAAGGGAATTGTCACCTTTATTCTAGCCTTCTTGTCTCCCCTTTTCTTAATCCCTTGAACTTTCCCTCATGGTGTAACAGACAGATTCCAGTGCTCGTTCTGCAGCCAGGAGCAGACCTACCTTGACTGGCACTGCTGGGTTTTTCTACCCCAGGAGTTGAAGACCCCATTTTTACTCCATTTATCCTCTAAATGTTGCCCAAGAGGGATTTGCTAAGAAGATGAGGAAAACAAGCAGGGAGTGCATCCCTTGCACAGCTTCCCCACCCCCTTCCTGAATCTGCCAATGTGCAGTCAAAATGCACTCTTCTCTGCCATCAGAGTTGATGATGATGATGATGATGATGAAGCATGTCACCACACTCATCTGTCAGAAACATGGGGACCAGAAAGCCGCCAACAGGTAGAATGGTCAATGTCAATAAGACCATGGGTGCCTGAAGGAGGGCCATAAGGGCATGTGTAGATGATGTGGTCATCTGTCTAAGCTCGAGCACCGCAGCTGCAGCCAGCATCATTGGAGAGACCCCCAGAGTGCATGCTTGCCTTAAACTGTCCAACACCTGTTCTGAGTTAAGAGCAGTCCAAGCCTTGCAGGGCAGCTGCTGTCATGAGGGGCAGAAGCTGGTGTTGGGGATGAAGTTCTTTAGCTGCAGTTTTTGTGCAGCATATTGCCTGCTGCACTGATGGGAGGTCCATGCTGTTGGTGACATGCCATCTACAGATTCAATGAGCTCATTCACCTGAGGGGAGAATGACTTCCAAGACTTCAGGAGGTAGTCGGTTTTCTGGAAGATTTGGCATCACCTGGGGTACAAGTTTCCAAACACTTCATACCTCTGCTTTGGCACTTGCATTTGCTCCTTCTGAGTATGGGGCTGGAGCATGCACATTAAGTTAGTGGATTCCAGCCTGCCTTAACAGCGTCATGAGGACCATCACCAGATGCCTTATACCAATTCCACTTGACTGCTTACCAATCCTCTCAGGCATTCCCCTCCCGGACATCTGGAGACAAGCTGTCATCATAGCTGAATGCTGGAAATGGAGTGTCATGCTGTGAATTACCAGTTTGGGGGCATGGATGGATTTGAGGTGTTCAAAATCTTGTTCCCCACTTCCAGAGAGCTTCAAAATGGCCTCAAAGGCATGCAGCACCGGTGCTCTCCAGGTGCAGACACAGATGGGAATGAGGTGGGGTCATTTAGTCTTTCATGCACAGAGCAGCGTTAGACCTGCAACTCCTTACACACTTCACAAGCAAGAACACTGCCTTCTTTTTCAAAGACACATTCACACCTGAAACAGCTGTTTCCAAGCTCACCCAGCTGGTGTCACTTGGTTACATTTACCAAATCATTACATGGCACCTTGTTGTCATACCCTAGCAATGTTTTTTAACCCACATGTCATACACAGGTTTAGAGAGCTATCACCCTGCTAAAGTCAGCTTTATGCTGATTATTTTAACATGTCTCTTCTGTCTTAGTGTTGTTATAGCTATGATAGTCCAGGGAATACATAAGAAGCAAGATTTGTGTGGCAACATCTTTTCTAGTACTAATTATATAGTTGGGAGAGATGTTGACCAAGGTTTTGGGCATATAACACCCCACAAACTTGGCAGAAAAGCTGATTTTATTAAACACATTTCAGTGAAATGTGGGGGTGTGGCTGCAGATGTGGGGTAAGATGTGGAGGTGCGGGGGGAGTGGGGGTGAGCCTGCAGGGTGCTGCATGGGAAGCGGGCATGGGGGACGTGCCCCACCCCATGGCCACGTGCTGCAGCCTGCGCACCCAGCGCCTGCTCCCTATGTGGCACCCTGCAGCCATGTGCCATGCCCCCCACCATGTGCCATGCCCCCCCCTCCCTCGGGGCCATGAGCCATGCCCCCCCTTGCTTCCCCTCTCCCGTGTGCAGCAGAGCACACCCTGTCTTAATCCACTAACTTAATATGCATGCCTCCCTATGTATCTGTAAGGCTCCAGGTGTGCATGCACAGTTGGCCCAGAGCATTACAGACAGACAGACACACAGCTGGAAGTGCTACAGCTTCTATTATATGAGAATGTTTGGGAGTTTTCTAGGGTTTTGTTTGTTTTAAAACTCACTTTTAATGTTGCTTTGCTTAACTTAAAATATTTTATAGATTTAAAAATATCTAATTATAAATTTATATATTATACAGAAACCAAAAATGGAGTTTTATCAGCTAGTACTGCTGGGGCTGGTGTCTTTGCATTAGATTATGAAGGACTCCTTTCCTGTTGATATCCACCTTCTACGCATAGGACCTGATGTGGAAATGAGGCGTGTGGCTTGCAGGTACAGTCCAAAGTGCAATGACATGCATGTAGTCTAACTTGCATCTTCCTTTGCTGTTTGTAAGGGTCCTTTATTATAGTGGTGTGCAGAACCTCCAGGTTTGATTTTTGTTTTGTTTTGCTTGCAGATCTGTGCTAATTATGCAGAAGAAGGAAGCCATACTGATTTAATCTTGTCAGATTTCCAAAAGAAATTCAGGACTTTAATGAAAAAAATCCTTCAACCAAATAGTGCTAATTTGAAGTGAATGCTGGTGCTGGATTAACTGTATGTGGCTAATTCTATTGCTAGTGTGGTACAATTTCCTTGAGCACCAAGACATTGCACATTTTAAATGACACATTTGTTCACTTCTAATACTTGTCCTTTCTTTCCTAGTTCCATGCAACTCGTGTCTCACTTGATAAGGATCAGTATGTTAGTGTGACTTTTGTTTTAACCCCCCTTGCGGCAGCCTCATCTGAAAAGCACATCCCCCAGAAGTCTGTGACATGAGAAGGCATGATTCTCTTATTCACACATGGGAAGCTGAAAGAAATATTTTTAGGGTAATGTCAAGTTTTTTTCTTTTGACGATGCAGAAACCTGGGCTCATGGGGGTGGTAATGAATAGTGAACCTTGCACATTTAAGGCCTGCTAAGCATGTTTATATCTTTAGGCAGGAGAGGAGCCCTAAATAAATGCTTTTACCGTGTCAGGTCCTAAGTCCCTTCATTTGAATTGGGTCTAAGTTGATAGTTAGCAAACATGGCTGCTCTCTGATGGCTTGTAGCTTTTGCAAAATAAAGAGTTGTCCTCAAAGCACTTCTTAGTGGATAAGCACTTTATTGAAATAACCCAGACTAAGTGGGACCCCATCCTGGGTAGGTGAGATAAATACAGAAGATGGACTGAACTGGTTGCATGCTGGACTCCTCTCTCCTTAGAGGTGGGATAACCTCTTCCCCAAACTTGGATGGCTGGAGGCCTCATTCACAGGGAACCGTAGTTTAATCGGTTTTGTTTCAATGCGTATCCAGACTAATAGTTTACCTGGCATTGCCTGCTTTTGGTGTTAAGATTGCTTTCAATCCCATGGAGGTGACATGTCTTATAATTACAGCTTCTTCTGTTTGGTCAAAAGAGAACAAGAAAGCTAACCAAGTCTCAAGACAAAACTCAGTTCAAATGATTTGTTTGCATAAGCTTTCAACTATATCATAGCCATGGCTTACTGAAAACCAGGCTCAAATTTTTCATAATTTGCTGAACTCTCTAGCTTGTAATTTCTCCTTTTGCTTCTGCTGTAAACAAATGTCTGGTTTGTGGACACATGGCCTGGTTTTTTTACTGCATGGCACTCTTATGCCAGCAAAACTGATGACTTCAGTGGAATTGCAGCTTATTTATGCTGGTGTAAATGACACGAGAACTGGACAGAGGGCCATATCCAAAGCCCAAGGAAATGTGTATAATTCTACTCTAGAGCAGAGGTATGGGGAGTCTAAGGAAGGAGGGGACTATTCCACTCTTGGAAGTATGAGTCACAGACTAGTCCAAGTTAACCCACTCTTGCAATACACCCTACTTTTTGTCCAAGCTGTGCCAAGCTAATGGTGTTAAAATATACAATAAGAAGAGACTTATGATGGAATTTCAAGCATATTGGATACAATGGATTTAAACTTTTGCAGTGGCAGAAATGAGGGAAATGGGATTTTAAAAAAAAGATATAAAAGAATTCCACTTTTGAAAAATCTTTTATATACTAAGACTCTAAGAAGCTCAGTCAACTTGATATATCCTAGAAAAAAACAGGTGACTTGCTTAGGGACCAGAAGCACCTAAACAAAGAGAAGATTTCTGGTAGCAGACAAAGTTATAACAATGCCCAATGGCTGGGAACAGAACTTGGGCCATTTTCAACTGAAAGTGAAGTGCACATTTTTTAATAATGAGTGTTTGGAACAACTTACTGAGGGTTGTGGTGGATTCTCATGTTGCTTGAAGTTGCCAAAGCATGTTTGGTTATCCCTGAGATATACCAGAAGATATAGACTCTCTGCAGAAATTGGTGGGCAAAACGTTCTCCCCAGTGTTGTACAGGAGGTCAGTCTAGATGATCTTAACGGTCTCTACCAGCTTTCACATGTGCCAGTCTATAAAAAAAGAAGGGAGAAGGTCATGATGCAACTTCTTGATAACGGGGTCTCCATATGTATTGAAGGAAGCAGTACTGTGGGTTTTGCCCAGCTTCTCACTACTAGGGAGCAAGAGTGAAATGGATGGAATATCTTTAGAAGAGCGCTGTCTGCAGTTTGGGCCTTTGGCCTTTAGGTGTCACATCGTACCAGTCTAGCCCTAGGAGCAAAGTAGGTTCTGCACAAAGGATGGTATGAAGCTCTTAGGAGAGATGCACAATGTAGTCTCAAACTGTTGCAATTTGATCACATCCTACACTGTTAATATGCTTGTATGCCTTTGTGTCCCTTACCACACATCCTTACCCCCACATTTTTACAATGGCTTATGGAGTTGATTGGACCTTGTTGGATGCCATATGACTCATCATTTTGGGCAACCAACCCTAAAGAACCTCTATGATGTAAATTTTCACTGTCTGAAAACTAAACTGTTCACCTTATCCAATGGGGGGGTGGAAGCTTCTCCTGTAGAAAGGATGTTTTCCAGATTGCCAGCACATCATCATCCTCTGGGCTGGAATGGTGGCACTGAAGTTACTTTTAGCTCCAGATTAGTATAAAGTCCTATAGGATTGTAAAAAGAGACTTGCAGAACCTCTCCTGATTTGCCTTGAAAAGGGTCAATTCAACCCCTCCCAAACAAATGTAGCTTGCACACCTGAACAATGAACAAAGTTGTAGTCCTCATAAATGAGGCTTTGCTGTAGACAGCAAAGATAGTATGGCAGGTTCTTTTCCCTGTTCCAGCAACATGTAAACAGGTGAAGAGAAAACATTATACACCTTGTAGTCTTTTATGCTCATCCTGCTCCAAAGTATCTACAGCTTGTACCTTTGTGGGCCCTGTCCTGGCCACTAACTACTGAGACTTTCACCCAGGTTCTGGCCTGGCTTTGCAGTGACAGCCAGGTGTGGGAGTGCTTGCAGTGTGAGAGGTACCTCCTCATGGATTCTCTCAGGAATCAGGTAAGGGAAGTGCAGGAGGAAGTGGATAGGCTCTGAAGCATCCATAAGCATGAGGCTCTCATTGACTTGATGCACAAGAAGACCTCCAGCACCATGGAAAAGGGGCAGCCAAAAGGGGTATTGGAAGAGAAGTTCTCTAGAAGGTGGACACTGGCAGTTTATCACTTCTGGCAACACACAGAACTGTTCTGAACCTGCAGCTGTCCAGATGGAGAGCAGGTATGAAGCACTGGTATTATATAAGAAGGACCCCACTTCACTGGCAAGAGAGGCCAAACTATGCTCCCCTAGAGGGGGGGGGGGTGATTATCAAGACCATTGCTGCCAAGCAAAAGCTGTGGGTTGGTGGTGGTTGTGGCTAGCAACTCCTTGCTGCAGAGCACAGAGACATCCATCTGCCGGCCTGATCTGCTGGCTCCAGAGGTCTGCTTCCTGCCAGGAGCCCACATCCAAGATGTCACAGAAAGGTAGCCCAGACTCTGCCTACTATCCCATGCTGCTCATCCTTGTAGGCACTAACTGCCAGGGACAACCTTGAGAAGATCAAAAATGACTCTGACTCTGGGTGCAAAAGTGAATAGGATGGGGGCCCAAGTGGTCTTGTTGATCCTTCCAGGCCTAGCTAGGAGCAAGTGCATCCTGGAAAGCAATAAATGACAGTGTAGATGGTGTCACCAGCAGCACTTTGGCTTTTTCAACCCAGGGAGTGGGGGGAGGGAAGCAGTTTTAAGAGGATGGACTTCTGGGAAGGGATGGGGTCCACCTGACAGAGGGAAGAGTGGTCTGCAATATTCTTGTTACTTCTGAACGAACTTTCCAGCAGACAAAGACTATAATTATTTCTTCAGGCCTGCAGCAGATTCAAGCAGCTGAGGAACCCGGAGCATATGTTTTTCATATCTGATTTTTCCCTTTGAAGTATTGTTTTCATAATGAGGGTGAAATGAAGAACCCATGTATCATTCTTTTCTACACCAAAGTCCTTACTGTGTGTGTCTCAATAGCAGCTTCAGTAACAAAGGGTTTGGCAAGTGATCTGTGATGTTGCAGGAGTAACAGACCTTCTATCGTTCTCTTAGAAGGAATCACAGACCCTTTTTCTCTTACGTTCCCAGCCTCTTTTGTATGATCTGTTGAGTCATTTGCTGCCTGTCTTTTGATCTGGTATTATCTATTATGACACAGAACCAACATGCACTTAAACTCATTCCTCTTTTGTTAGCGTCTTTCCTAGCACATTTAAAAAAAAAAAATCCTAGTAAACAGCAGGTGAGCAAGTCTAAAAAATTACCTTTCCTCCTCCAGTTCTACATAGACCCACATCCAGGCATTTCTGTAAGAAAAATAGATTAACTAAATTTATGCTTAGTTTCAGTGGTTAATGCCATAACCAGCTAGTAGTAATAAGCAAGTTGGCAAACTTTTGAGCCCCTTTTCTATCTTCCCCTCTTCAGTATTGCTATCTGTTCATTCTACATCTATCGTGCCAGTGCTTTTGGTATTAGAGAAACTGCAGATTCCTGATAGACCATGCGACAAGCATCCTTCCTTCATGGGTTTTACACACAGAGGCTAAGTGACTTGTTTAAGGTTGCTTATGTGATCATTGGAGGGGTAGGGATTTAAACCTGTGTTTCCCAGTGTTGGCACTGGATTTATGACCCAGATACCTTGTTCTAGGCAGACCCAAATCCTCAGACTGACCACGACCTCTCCATTCGATAATAGGTACATTTTATTGATGCACAGTGATAGCAGGTACGAATAACACAAATAATTCTATATCTACTTGTTCCAGGTTCACAAAGTCGAGGTACGTCTTGCTGGTATGCGAAATTCACTCTGAGGATCTCTCTTGAATGTCAGAAATCAGCAGCCTGGAGGTCGAAGGCCAAGGCCCACCCTCCTCCAGTGGGTGGGTGAGACGGGTTAGTGGTGTGCCCTCTGTCCATGGTGGCTTCAGGTTTCTCTCTTGGGAACCCTTTGCTGCTCTGAAATTCCATTTTTTTTTGTATCCTTTCTCCCACTGATGACTCTTCATCTTTGGGCATTGTTGATTGGTCTACCTGTGGACATCATACTGTCCATATTCTGTCCTGTCAGCATGGTCCTTTGTTCCAAAAACCCATCATATGCACACATCCTAATTTGGTTCTTTCTGGTGTTGTCCTAATTTGGTCCATCTACTAAAACTGGAAATCCCTTGGGCTCTGCACTTGGGCACTGTGACTTAGCACCAATGCTGCAGGGTTCTTTATCTCTGTTATGGAACAGTGTGGTACACATCTTCAAATTCCCAGCCTATGTGTCTGCTTGCTGTTTGTCTGTGTCAGACACAGTGGGCTTTGAAGAACCTGTCACAAACAGTCTTTTAGAAATCAATTAACCCCCGCTGTTGCCCTGGACCATTATTCGAATGCATAGCTACTTTACCTACAAGCCAATTTCCAAAAGCAAACCTCTAAATCACATTTTCTACCTATCACCCAGGTTACCAGTAATAAAGGCTATCATCTTTACCACTAGGCCATCTCTAGCTGTCTTCTCCTTAAACTCTCTTGGGTCTTAATAACTGGTGGCAACCAATTACCTTGTTTTTGTGGATTTTTCTGTTTAGTGAGATCAACATTAAAACACATTTGTAGAAGTCTTGACAATTCTGTGGTGCTTTTAAAAAAAAAACAAACTTCAAACTCTCACTAGCTCGGTGAGCAAACACTGTGGTATTACACTGTTACTGTTGCATCAGCTGTATTTACATTCCTGGCAATTGGAAATCTCTTCATAGACAGGTCTAAATCCCCAACCACTTTTTTCTGGATCTGGTGAATTGCAAGCTGACATCTCTTTTTATTCACCTGATGCACTATATTGTGATTAGGTGGTGGAATTCAGTGATATTTTCTTGTTTGAAGCCAAGAGCTTCTTGGATTTAGTTCTCAAATTCCTGATATTCTTCTGAAAAAGCAATCATTAGTTGTTTTTTTTTTCTTGGCCCAAGCAGTATTTTTTGCAGGAAAAATGCAGGTATGTGAGAGAGAACCTCTTGCTTCTAGGCAGGAGTTTATGCAAGCATTCTGACTGAATGAAGGAGAAGCCAAGGTTTGTTCTGTTTTGATAGTAGGCAGTACTTCCAGTAAGGACACTCATTTTGGTATGCCAGAACCAGTGTTTTCCCTTGAAGTACAAATGACTTCCTTTTACAGCTTAGGAAAGGAAGGCAACAAGTTGCCTCTAACAGTCCAAACAATGAATAGTTCAGTACCATTTCATGGCAGAACAATTGGTGGGACCATGTGTTTTCTGGGAGTGGTTGTAACAGGTTCAAGGCTGGGTATTACTTTCTTCAGAAATGAGTGAATTGGTTGTGCACACAGTTCCACGTGATATTCCTAACCCTCTCTGCAATGTCTGGAGAGGTGCAAATTGATGTTGATCCATACTTGGAACCACCATTACCTGTTCTGATTGAGTAGTAGGTCTGGGGATATTTTTGGCCAGAATCGCCACGATCTGGGCTGCATTTCGCAAATAAAAGGCAAAGAGCTGTTGTTTTCATTTTGCTGATAAAGGTAGTATTTTTACGGAACTATCACAGGCATGTAAAGCATAAACTATTTCAAGTTTTAAGCAGACAAGGTTCCTTGGGTGAATTTGATATCTTTTATTAGACCAACCCAAATGGTTGGAGAATAGTTATTAAGCAAGCTTTTGGGTTCAAAAACCCTTCGTCAGGCAAGCTAAGGGTTTTTGAATCCCCAAACTTGCTTAATAACTATTCTCCAACCATTTGGGTTGGTCTAATACAAGATATCAAATTCACCCAAGGAACCTTGTCTGCCTATGTCCTTAGACCAACACGGCTACAACCCAAACCCCTGCAACATGGAAGTTTTAAGCAGACATTCATAAAACAAGACTTGAGAGTTTTGGTGTTTCTGCAGAGACAGTGATGGACAGTTGCTGGTGGAGAACGAAGATTTGAACACAGACCTCTTGTAGTAGGAGATTTGCTCAGAGGACAAAGCAGAACTAATGTAACCAAACATTTTTTTGTTTTTTGGGCTTTTTTGATAAGGGCCAGCCAAGGCTTATTTTCTATCTTCATGGTAAATCCAACACCTATACAGGAAAACCAAACAAGCTGGCACAGGCCACGAGTGCTTCTTATTCACCATACACACACATTGGCAGGGGACTCTGCTCAGGCTAAACAGCCCTTCCTGGAAAGTGGGGAGTATCAGCCCGAGCAGAGCACTACCTATGGTACCCAAACCCATTTAAAGCTAGATTGGGTATGTCTGCAATGCTATTTTGTTACTATATAGGCATGCCTTATAAAGTACTGACAAGATCATTGGGGACATAAGAAATGCCATTTACTGGGTCAGACCATTCGTCCATCTTGCCCAGTATCTTGTCACACAGTGGCAGAGAGTGGATGCTGAAAGGGAGAGTGAATAGGATATGACCAGGGTTTTTTTTTTCTCATTGTTCCTCTTTCACTTGCAGCCTCCATCATTGAAGGTCTAGGAAATTCTGATTCAGAGGCTATGTCTCTAACTCCTGTGCTCAATAGCTGCTGATGCCCCTTTCCTCCAAGAATGTGCCCAGTCCCTTTTTGAATCTGGCTAAGCTGTCCATTTCCACGACATCTTGTGGCAATGAGTTCAACAATTACACGCTGTGTGAAAAAGAACTTCCTTTTGTTAGTTTTAATAAGAACATGAGAGGGAGCAGGGTACATGAGGAGAGAAGGTGAGGAGAGACGCATCTTACTGGTTAAAGTCATGTAGGGAATGCAGGAATGGAGGATATCATGAAATATATGTTGTTACTCCAACATAGTGGCTGGGGGTGTAGAGGTGTGGGTGTGTGTGTGAGAGCATCTAACCAAAAATCTCTTGTCGAGTTCGCAAGCAGTATTTGTGTTCCTCCTCTGATCTGTTTTGTTGTGTTTTTGCAAAGGTTTTTTTTAAAGTTAGCTTGAAAATGAATCCAAGTTTTGCAAGAGCCTCTCCGAGCAGGTAAATGCTTTTCTTTTCATTAATGAACTCCCATAGCAGCCAGCACATGGATGCAAAAACACCGTTACATGTGATGCTCTGTAGCTTTGCTGCATTCTCTTCTGAAGTTGTCCTGGTGTCAGCACCGTGCTGAAGGAAATCCAGATGAACCGCAATGCAGCAAAAAGTGGATCCACTTGTGTCGCACTGCACCATCAAGGGGGCATTGTGGAAGGTGAACAGCTAGTCCTAAATGTATAACCCCAAGAAGGGCATGGGGGCAGAGAGTTTCAAACTCTGGTGACATGGAGGTTTTTGTTGCTGGAGTTTTATACTCCATCCCAGGGGTGTAGGTTGTAGCTGTGTTGGTCTAAGGACATAGGCTTGTCTGCCTATACCTTGTCTGCTTATACTCCATCCCATACATTTTTGTACTTTTTACCTTTTTATTTTTAGTACTTAGGTTAAAAAATTAAAAGTCTCTCTCTCATAATGCTCTATATTCTTGGTCATTATTTCTTTTTGTATTTCTTTTGTTATTTTTAATGTTTTCCCCCAGTCTTGTCTGTCTGCTTTTCTCTCTCCCTCTGCATCTTCCAGGCTATGTTCTAGCCAGGAATCAACACAGTTATAGTTTAGGGAAAACTGTGTAATAAGATTTTATGATCAAAACTGAACTTTCTCTGTGAATTTTTTAGGGTAGATCTTTTTGTGGCTGGACTGTTCTCCTCCATTCCTAATTACCCCAGTCCATCCTTGGTTTGCAGCTGGAACCCACTATTCTTATGTATGTTTCTTTGGTTTTCTTTTGTTTAGATGTAGATGTAAGTATCCATTCTCAGTCCTAATTATCTTGGTTTTCCGATGTTTAAATAAGAATAGAGTCAGTTCCCCAGCTTTAGTACTTTTGACTTAGTTTAATCTGTTAAGAATCCTAGCCCTGAGTGTGCTAAACCAAGCTAATCTCATGCTATTATACACAAGTCACTGGGAGAGGGAAGGGGGGTGTACCACATACCACTGTTGTATCTTCAGCTCTTTGCCCATGCAAGGAATTCACAAAATTACTCTGTGTGTGCATGCGCACAATTCAGACCGAACTGTCTGTCCTTTGAATCTGCTTTCCCACGTCTTATTACTATCATTGTTAAAGTCTGGGACTTGGCCTTCCTATTTAACCAGGGAAGGTTTTATTTAATGAGCTGACTTTGAGCTGGGCTTATCTCAGTGTCCACATAATAAATACATGCTGCTTTATGAGGCAGAGCCTCATATCATAACCAAAAACTGGTTTGATAGGGGAAGGATAGATTTAGCTGGGAAGTGAAATTCTCAGGGGTACATTGTATTATAGAAGGAATGAAAAAGAGGTGGTGGTTAGTGATGATTTGGGGAATAGGGGCATCCTACTTCCCTACTAATAATCATTCTGTACTTAGTCACTGCTCTTATGATGAAATGCATCTTCTAAGCTTGCAATGAAAGACATTTTTTTGCAAAAATCTAGTCGGTCTAATAAAAGAGATCACCTCTACCACAAGTTCTGATTCCTTCTTCTAAGACATGAATTTTACTCCCTGGTTTGATCAGCTGAGAAATGGAATCGGATTTGTAGCAGGGAAACAAGACCGTCAGGGTGGACATTATTATGACAGGTGAGACTAGTAGGGAGTATTGAAAGAACTGGCTCAGGGCTGCAGACATCCCATCTCATTCTTATGCTCATAGGTTGTGCTGTGTGGTGAAATCAGCCAAGCTTAGTGATGCTAATTCCTGAGGATCTCAGTTATCAACAGCATTGCTGTTCAATCTCCACAGTCTTGTGCAGGCCGGGAGTGACCCGAGCCCTTTTCCGTGCTGCACGCAGGCTGTGGCCAGCAGCCCGGGCACGCCGGGTCAGAGAGGGAAGGCCGTCGAGCTGGAATTAGGCACAAACGCTTAGCAGTAGTTTAAAAGATTGTTTACTTACACCGAGATGGCAGCGGTGCAGGCTGGAAAACTTGCTTGAGTTGCGGTTACAGACAGGAAACAAAACAAAACTCGAACCTGCAGGGCACGAGGGTACGTCGCAAGGGGTTTTCGGCGACGGGAAGATGCAAAACACGAGGGTACGTCGCAATGGGTTTTCGGCGTTGGGAAGATAAACCTGCAGGACTCGAACCCGGGTAGAAGAGCTCTGAGGTCGATCGTAAGGACTCACACGAAGTTTGCTAGGCTCCGTGGGTCCGGTTCTTTTGCGCGCAGGAAGGGATACGTCTAGGCTGCGATCGACGACGAGGAGAGGCTAGAGGTTGATCGGACCTCTGTTGCCTGCTTGAAATGCGTTGGGTCTGTAAGGATCCGCAGCGCTTAGAGATCTTCACACAGCGTGAAGTCTCCTCCTCCCGGTGTTTGTGGAGTCCTCCAACTTGGGCGGAAACCACTCAAGCCTTTTATACGGCTAGCAAGCCAATCACTAGCCACCACGTGTGAATAATTTAGAACTGGCCAATAATGGGACTCGAATTAGCATACAAATGGCAGGAACTCTTTGCAACGAGCATTTCTGTGCTGCAACAAAGAAATGCACCCTGCAAAGAAAGCTTCAAATTGGCGGGAAATTCTCCCTTGCACCGGGGTTCTCTTTTGCAGCAGAAAACTCCACCGTGCAAGGAAGCTGCAATTTAGCGGGAACAATTTAGCAGTGCCGAAGCACACACAAACAAAAATCACACCCTTTGGGTTGTGACAAGTCTCACAGTGAGGGCGGAGATCTGAACTGTTCATTCACCTGGGTTGTGACATTAGTCTAGTCTTGAAGGAATGAGATACTTAAAATGCGCACGATCTGAATGGTTTTAAAGGAGAGCAAGGAGTGCATTTTATGGAGGGAGGTGGGGGGAGAAGACACTGGAGAGCATCGCAAATCGGCAATGCTACACTAGGTCCTGACCGACTGCATCTAGTGTTGCTCCCTGGCTCACTGCTGAGCCGACTCATGCAGGGCAGAGTAGAAGGCGTTTTGACAGCACAAAACTCATATGACTGTTTCTTCCCCACCCGTCACAAGTGAAACCAGCTGCAGAGTGTCTGCCTTGGAAGAAGACGTGCACAGAGTGCAACCGAGCTATCCTGGCTGCTCTGCTGTGCCAATGGGGTGGGGATGAATTTTTTAAATTCTCTCAGTGCTGCCAAATACTTTTCAAGCTATCTCAGTGAGTGAAGCATTTCCTCTTCATGAGAAGCCATTACGGAGGACAAATTAGGGAAGTGAACCCCAGGAACATGAAGCAGACAGGTTGAGGTCCATGCATACGCTTGATTACATCACCGCAAGTGACATAACAAAGCAGTTTGGAGGAAATTCTGGAAATATCTGCTTTCTGGGTTTGGTGGAAAGAAACATCGGCTCTTTGCAAAGTCAGACAGCAGCTCTCTTAGTTCAACTTAGGCCCAAGGGCCCAGACCCTCAAAGGCATTTAGGCAGTAAGCTACCATCAATTCCAATGAAAGGGTCATTTGGAGGTATTTACTCTGGAGAGGACAGAGACGGGATTTGATAACAGACTTCAAATACCTAAAGGGCTATTACAGAGAGGATGGAGATGAGATTTTGTCTGTGGCTGCAGGGGACAGGATTAGAAGCACTGGCCTCAAGTTGCAGCAGGGGAAATTTAGGTTGGAGATGAGGAGGAACTTTTTGACTCTTCGGGTGGTCAAGCATTGGAGCAGCCTACCTAGAGAAACTATGGCATCTCTATCCTTGGAATTTTTGCAAGAGCAGGTTAGCTGGACACTTGGCTGGGATGGTTTAGTCAGGGATGATCCTGCCTTGAGCAGGGGGCTCTAGATGACCTTGTGAGATCCCTTCCAGCCCTATTTTCCTATGAAAGGATCCAATTCCAACCCTACGAGTAGCTACCATTTACTCCTCCAGAGCGGGCACTGAAGACCCAGCCCCTCTCATGTTCCCTGCTCTAGGGCATCTTCGGTGGGAGCAAAGGGATGGGCTGCCCATCTCTGTCTTCCTGGCAATGCAGCCCACAGCTTTCTCTCTCTTCTGTACTCTTGAGGAAGGTGCTCAGAGTTTTGTCCCATCTCTGTCCCAATTTGTGGAGTGGCTTTTCACCTTTCCCTCAATTGGGATGGAGACGCCAATTTTCTTTTACCTGGGATTAGCTGCTTTTCTGGCCATTTACTCCCCTTCCCTTTGGGAAAAAGGCAGCCTAGAGTTTCTGTATGGGGCAATGGATGTTCTCCTGTGCTGCCCACAGGGAAGAGATGGAAAGAGAGGCAGCTCCTTGGGTTTCAATATCTGAATGACTTCTTGGGCCTATGGCCCTTGCCCAGCTCCTCTGCCCAGGCTAAATGAGGAATGATGAGCAGTCCTACTGGTTATTTAGTCCCATACAGAGGAGGTGTAGAGGGGAGAAGAGGGCTGTGCTGCTTGGTCTGATTTCACTTACTCAACAATTCCAACCATGGCAAGGTCCTAATTGGGAAATGAGACCTGAATTGTTCACCTCCCAGCCTACCAAAATATCTGTGCTGAGGCATCGGCTTAACTTTGGAGGAACTGTTCTGTAACACCTCCAGCTCTGTGTATTTTGTGTGAGGCAAAGTGTTGGGGGGCAAATGAGCTGATGATCCCAAATGAACCATCTTGAAACAGAAGCCCTGGCTTGTTCATCCAGTAACCGTGACTCATTGTTGAATTGACGGTCCCTGTTACGTGGAAAAGAAAAAGAAGATGAGTTGTTCCGAGTTCTGCCTCCTGCCTCTCTCCAGAACATCCTGTGTATGCAAGACAGGAAGGGGGACTCTCCCAGCAAAACCAGTTTTTCATGTACCACTTTTTACAGCATTCATTCTCCTTTAAAGCCCTGAGCTTCTGACATGGGGGAGCTGAGCTACAACTTAGTGAAACCAGGGGACTTGCTATTTGCATCAAAAAATATCAGGTGCAGAATTTCCCTTGAGCCCTGCAAAAGTACAGCAGCCCAGTATGTCTGGAACCTGAAAAAGGCTTGGATTTCTAGGTTGGGATAGAAAAAAAATTCAAAAGTAGAGGTTCCCACAGGGAGTATCTATCCAAAACCATCATTTTCAAAACTGGGATACTGAAGCAAGACTTCTACATCTGCATCTGAGTACTTGCCATGGCCTGACTTTGAGTTGCTGAGCTCATGTGCACCCAGTAATGATTTTTAATGTTCATTTTTAAATAAACTCTAGCAAACAGTAAGTAGCAAAATAAGCTTTCAATTCAGTGTTTCAGTTTGATCAAAGTAGACAATGTCTCGGTGATTTACAGCTGTGAATATACGTCCCATAGTGTTCAGATTCCAGGTTGCCTGTAAAAGAGAAGCTCGACATTAAAAGAGCTAAATGTCCTGGAAAAAGTTGTATTTGGCCAATAAAGTCTTTGGCTGAGAAGCTTCTCAAGAGATGGGTGAGGACGCATCTCGGGGAAGAAAATTGATTCCAATGATCTGCTTGGAACTTGAAACTTGTCCAGTAACAATCTCTTTTGGACCCTCCATATGGACTATCAAACACATATGAAAAATAATAATAATGGGACACAGTTTTTTAAAGTCACATCTGCAATTTCTTTTAGCTAGAAAAAAGCCAGTCAGCCAGTTTGTAATTAGAGGAGCAGGGTTGGGAAATCTCTTAACAAATTTCAATCAAGATCTTGGCAGATCAGAAAAATGATTAACTGTTTTAACTGGTTTGTGCCAACAGTTTTAGCATATCCACTGATTGCAGTGGGTATCATATGGTTATCACATTTGGATTATGATTCCCAGCAGAAAAAGCAAGTGCATGCTTCTTTTGGTGATGTTATGTTGTATGTATAGAGTATTATATCTTTGCTAAGCATAAGCAAGCACTTATGAATTTGCTCCCTGTTTAAGTAATTTGAAGGTACCCAAAACATCGCCATTAGGTCTCCTTGACTGTCTAGTCTTCTCTTGAAGATTTCCAGGTTGGGTGCTTGCACCACCTCTGGAGGGAGCTTATTCCACAGTCTGGGCACACTGACTGTGAAGAAGTTTTTCCTAATGTTGAGCCTGAATCGATCTTTCAGGAGTTTGTGGCCGTTACTGCTGGTTTTCCCCTCGGGTGCCCTGGTGAATAGTTGCTCACTGAGCCCTTGATGCACTGCTCTAGTGTAGTGGTAAGCTGGTACCAGGTCCCCTCTCAGCCTTCTTGTCCTCAGGCTGAAGAGTCCCAGATCCCTCAGTCTTTCCTCATATAGCTTGCCATGCAAGACTTTGATCATATGGGTGGCTCTTCTTTGGACTCTCTCAAGCTTGTCCATGTCCTTGTTAAAGTGTGGTGCCCAGACTCCAGCTGCGGGCTCACCAGTACTGAGTAGAGTGGAAGAATCGCCTCCTTGGCTTTCCTGGAGATGCATCAATTGATGTATGCCAGTGTATTATTTGCCCTACTGGCTACAGCATCGCACTGCTGGCTCCTATTCATACTGTGGTCTATTATTACCCCCAAATCCCTTTCATTCATGGTGCTGGGTGTGTTGGGGGTTGCTCATTCTGAGGTAGAGCACTTTACATTTCTCGAGACTGAAATTCATCGGGTTCCGGTCCGTCCAACTTGCCAGCCTGTCTAGGTTTGCCTGTATCTGCAGCCTATCTTCAAGCATGAACACCCTTCCCAATCACTTGGTGTTGTCTGCAAACTTGGCCAGCGAGCTCTTCACCCCCACATCCAAATCGTTAATAAAGATGTTGAAAAGTACTAGACTGAGCACTGACCCCTGTGGGATACCGCTGCCCGCTTCTTGCCAGGATGACACAGATCTGTTCACTATGACTCTGTGGGTCCTATCCTGCTGCCAGTTTCTCAATCACCTGACTGTCTCAGAGTTAAGCCGACAATCCTCCAATTTTCTCGAGAGGACATTGTAGGATACTAGATCAAACGCCTTTTGGAAATCATGGAATACAATGTCAACCTGTTCTCTCATATCCAGGTGGCGAGTTACCTGGTCATAGAAGGAGATGAGGTTGGTAAGGCAAGACCTGCCCGTGTTGAAGCCATGCTGGATGTTGTTCACAATCTTACCTGCTGCAAGCTTATTGCAGATAGACTCCTTGATGAACTATTCTAGGATTTTCCCTAGGATGAAAGTTAGCTGATTTGGTTTATAGTTACCCAGATCCTCCCTCCTACCCTTCTTGTGGATGGGCACAACATTGGCCCTCTTCCAGTCCTCAGGGACTTCTCCAGAGTGCCAGAAGCTGTGGAAGAGTTTTTCCAGGGGTTTAACTTCAGCCAGCTCCTTCAGCACTCTTGGAGGAAGATAATCCGATCCCAGTGACTTGTAATTTTATTAAATAGTCGTACACTAATTCTATGGCAATAGTAGGAAGGTGATTATTCCTACTGTGCTCATCCTTTACTCTACCTGGCATGGTTTTCCCCTTGTTCGAGTGAAAGACCGAGGTGAAGGAGTCATTCAGGAGTTCACCTTTCTCCTGGGTGCTGGTAAGCAGGTCTCTTGAGTTGTTGAGCAATGGATCCACACTCCCACTTGTTTTCCTCCTGTTCCCTATGTACCTAAAGAAGGGTTTCTTGTTGTCCTTGATTCCTGTTGCTAATCTAAGTTCGGTCACTGCTTTAGCCTGTCTTATCTCTTCCCTGCAAATGATGGCTGTAGTGGAATAGTCCTCCTTGGGGCCTACCCTGAGCTTCCATTGTTTATAAGCCTCTTTCTTTTTTCTTAAGAGGACCATAATTTCACTGTTTAGCCAAGAGGGCTTCCCACCCCTTCTGTTACCTTTTCTCCACATGGGAATGGACTTCCTTTGTGCTTCAAGGATTGCGTCTTTAAGGGAAAACCATTCTTTGCACACCTTTCACCTTCGGTCCCTGGTAACACTTGCCCTACTAGTAACTTAAGCTTGTTAAAATTTGCATTTTAGAAGTTCAAGATTTCAATCCTGCTATCCAATTTGTCTGCCTTACTTTGGACAGTGAACATGATGGTTTTGTGGTCGCTGTTGCCCAGATTTCCCTCTATATTTACATCGGTCACCAGGTCATCTCCTTTGGCCAGGGCCAATTCTAGCAGAGCATCACCTCTGTTTGGCCCATGCATCTCCTGAGTCAGGAAGAGCTCCACGACACAGGTCAGGAAGGATCGTGACTGATCCAACTTGACTGAGTGTTCCTTCCAGGAGATGTCTGGATAATTAGTCACCCGTGACGACCATGTCATGTGCATGTGCAGCCTTAGTCAATTCTTGGGTGAACTCCAGATCCAATTCCTCCCCCTGGTTTGGTGGCCTGTAGTATACACCTACATTTAGGTCTCTCTCGCCATGTCCCCCTCCCCCTGCAACTTGACCCAGAGGGTTTCCAACTGTCCATTTTTGGAGCTGATGTCAGCCTCCAAGGTATACTGCTCTTTCACATGGAGAGCAATGCCTCCACCTTTCTTCCCCACCCAGTCCCTTCTGTGCAGGATGTTGCCCTTTATAGCTACACTCCAGTCATGTGAGGAGTCCCACCAGATCTCCATAATCCCTACTAGATCATATTGCACACTGGAGAGTAGGAGGGCTAGCTCCTCCTGCTTGTTCCCCATGCTCCTGGCATTAGTATATAGGCACCTGAGTCCTCCTACTGAGGCCCTAGTCTTCCTGTCCTGCTGATGGAGAACTATTCCCTCAGCTCCTGCAAGAGTGGCTTTCCCCATGTCTCTATCTACTGGGCTTACTTGTAAGTTGGTTCCTGTTTTAATTTGTGTACCCCCATCCCCCAGCAATCTTAGTTTAAAGTTCTGTCCAGAAGATCGGCCATCCTGGTTGTGCACAGGGACTTACCTTTCCTCATGAGGTGGATGCTGTCCTTTCCTAGGTGTACTGTCTCCCTGAAGTGCACGCTGTAGTAAAGAAATCCAAAGTCTTCTCGGTGGCACCAGTCTCAGAGTTGCCAGTTCACTTCCTCGATGCATCCTTCCCTTCTGGGACCATGGCCTGCAACAGGAAGCACAAAAGAAAAGACTACCCGGGCTTCCCAACCCCTTGAGCCCAGAGCCCTGTAGTCGCTCATGACCTGGTCTGGATTAATCATAGAAAGAATGATAAACAGTTGAATAAAAAAGAATCAGTCCATTTAAGGATCATTCAGTAATTTTAATAGGAGCTGCATATAGCAAGGGAGAGGGAAATGCAGCATATGACCATTGATATACCAGTTAATTACATCTATAGAAAAAGTTAGGTAGGAAGGAAGGCTACAGCTCTCTATATAGAAAATGAAGTGTATGTATGTATGTTCGCTTATAACTCGAGAATGGCTGGTTCGATCTACTCTAAACCCTCCAAAATCGCTGAATACCACCTGAAGAAAATTATAGGTGGGTTATTTTTCATTTGACACTTTCTGAGGCTTCCATTGACTGGGATTACTTCGCTTCTTATGTAACAAACTGGTGCCACTACATTTTGGATGCTGTGAATTCACTTCAATTGTCATTATTATATTGACACTTGCCTTTTTTTTTTGCTCCATGTTAAATATTAAATATATTTAACTACGTTCTTTAAAAATAAACAATATTTTTGACCTCAATATGTTGTACTAAGTACTAATAAATAAACACCGCATTTACAAAAATAGTAATACAGGCAAAGAATGGGTGCTTTGGCTAGTCTGTCTATATATTGGTACAAATTTAGGGCTAGATTTTTTTTTGAGTATACTCCATGAATCATTCAGCTGAAAAGAATGAGTCTTCCTAGGAAAAAGAATTGCTAGTTAACTTGAGTAGGAATGTCTGAATCTGACCCATACAATGATGAATAGTTTGACTTTAGTGTAAGGGGCCAAGAACTTCTGTATTGCAGCCCTGTCCCTGATGCTGAATCATTTTGTAGAGTTCAGTGAGTCACTTGAAGGGGATCTGTGTTTCCTAGACTATGACTTCCACAGCTCATGGGAATCACTGATTTTGTGAGATTTTCATCATCCTTTATATCTCTGCATTAACTGAAGTCTGGAACCCAAATTCTAGTCTACACATGACTTGGTCTCAAGCCCTGTATTCTAGTTTCAGTGTGTTCTGGATCTTAACCTTGTCCCATGTCTACTTCGTGCATCATCCAAACTGATCCCTACATCTGCACTGAAATCCTGCATTGAAGGTCTTGGAAGGACTTAGTCTGTTTCTGATCCAAAGCCCTTTGGACTCAACAGAAAGATTCAATGACTCGAACAGCTTTCATAGATTCATAGAAGCCGGGTCGGAAGGGACCTTGTAGATCTTCAAGCCCGACCCCCTGCCTGGGCAGGAGGAAAACTGAGCTCAAATGACCCCAGCCAGGTAGGCATCAAGCCACTTCTTAAAGACCCCCAGGGTAGGAGC
>NW_005842013.1:1125697-1139911 GCF_000455745.1 Alligator sinensis | reverse complement strand
ACCGTGACCTCGCATTGTCGGCCCATGTTCATCTTGGAGTCAGCAAGATCCCTTTCTGCCTCCGTGCTCTCAAGAAGGGAGTTTCCCATCTTATAAGTGTGCTGCTGGTTACTACTGCCCAAGTGCAGCACCCTGCACTTGTCCGTATTGAAACACATCCTGTTTTTGTTAGCCCACCCCTGCAACCTATCCAGGTCTTTCTGCAGTCTTTCCCTCCCTCCTAGCATGCCCACCTCACCCCAAATTTTGGTATCATCAGGAAATTTGAACAGGTTGCTTTTCACCCCGTCGTCCAAATCGCTGATAAAGAAATTGAACAGCGCGGACCCAAGGACCGAGCCCTGGGGGACTCTGCTGCCCACTTCCCCCCAGGTCGAATATGACCCGTCCACCACCACCTCTGAGTACGACCCTTCAGCCAATTTGCAATCCATCTGACCGTGTAGGCATCAATGCCACAGTCGCCTAGTTTTTTAATGAGGATGGGGTGGGAGACAGTGTCAAAGGCCTTGCTGAAGTCCAGAAAGACTACATCCATGGCGACACCTGCATCCAATGCTTTTGTGACCTGATCATAAAAGGCAATCAGGTTGGTCTGACATGACCTGCCCCTAATGAAACCGTGCTGGCTGCCCTTGAGCATCATCCCTGATGCCGGCCCATCACAGATGTGCTCCTGGATGATCTTCTTAAACAGTTTCCCCAGGATTGAGGTAAGACTGACGGGCCTATAGTTGCCCGGGTCCTCCCTCCTCCCTTTTTTAAAGATGGGGGACCACATTGGCATTAACTTAGGCCCTGTGTGTCACCCCAGGCAAGGCATTTCGAGAAAGAGACTTTTCACTCCTAAACTTTAAGAAGCTAAGAAATAGCTTGTGTGCATGTTCATTCCTCCTTTATGACAGCAGAGGGAACCTGTTAGGTGGCTAAACAGAGAATTCACTGTCTCAAACGATCAACCTTGGCACCTTTCATCTGCATTGGAATTCACTTTAAAGAAAAAAGTTTTTAAAGAAATAGCAAAACAGGTGTTCTATTACCAAAATATTTTTTATCCTCTCTCAGATATGCCTGGAGTAGATGAAAGCTTTTTTTCCAGGGAAGCTGCCATATAGTGATTTATCATGACAGGGGATTGACTTGGAAATGTAAATTGAAATGATGGAAGGATCTAACACAACAACACGAAAGCCAGCTTCTTGTGAGGTAAACAGAATCTCTCTCTGCCGGATGATTAAAATAAAATATGGTGGCTGTTAATTACATTACTCAAAGTGTTTAGGGGATTTTGGAAGGCCAAGTTGCATATTTCACTGACATAAAGTGGGGAAAATGTCAAAGGGTTCCAGTTCATTAGCACAGAAGAACAAAGTCACTTTTATTTCAAAGTTCAGACTTTTAACAGTAGAGCTTATGTAATGAAATTTGTTAAATAAATAAGTGTCATATACTTTCCTGTTTCCAAATAGTCATGTAGAATCCAAGCATTTTCTTGGGCTTCTGTTCACTGAATAGCCCTTACTCGGGTCCACCAACGTTTCACGTGCAGAACTCTGCAATAGTAAAGGGACTCCATTTGGACTGCAAGACCTCAGATCGTAATTAGAAGTGCCATGTAGGGCTGTGCGAAGCTTTGGTCCCTGATCCAATTCAGTGGAGATTCAGCCTGATTCGTTGGCTGAATCTGAATTGCATCCGAGGACCCTTTAATCTCTGCGAATTGATTCGGCGATTCATACGTAGATACAGCTTTAGATGTTTTTTTCCACGTGCCTCTAGGTAGCAGGGGCTCTGAACGCTGTGATGTTGTGTCCCACAGAAGCATGGGGGGCTTCCCAGCAGGCTTCCCAGCAGACCTAGAAGTGGACCGGAAACACTTCCGGTCCACTTCCTGATCCACCAGGGAGTGTGCTGGGGGCCTCTCCTGTGTCCCCCTGGCTTGGTGACTGGTGCCTCCTGGGTCTGGGGGGCGCACTGGGGTCCCCCGATGGCCAATTGCTGAGCCAGGGAGGTACGGGGGATGCACCCAGCACGTTCCCCAGCAGACCCAGAAGTGGACTGGAAGTACTTCTGGGTTCGCTGCTGAGCATGTGGAGGGCCGCAGGGGGGGGGCCCCCCCCCCCTGCCCCACACTCCTGTGGGATGCTTCATGCACCCCAGCATTGCAGCGATCATGAGCCACACTGCTACCTCAAGGTACGTAGAAAAAAACTTTTAAAGCTGTGCCTGTGTCCAAATCGCTGATTCACTGAATCAACATCGAATCTTCAGATTCGGTTGAATCGAATCAGGGACAGTGATCCAAATCAATGAATCGAATCGCAGGCTGAATCTGAATCCGAATCGAATAGGGCCCGTTTTGCACAGCCCTGGTGCCATGTGCTTTGGGGTACTGCTTGCACCCATGAGGTGAAGTGTGTGTTTGGAGAGACTATGAAATCCTCTGAGCTCATGGAGCTTTCTGGTCGTTGGTAATAGGCATCACCATGTAGCCCTGTCCCGGTTTGTTTTTTCCCAGTTTGTGATGTCAATGCCATGTTTCTTTGTTTGCCTTGAGGGTATCCTTGAAGCATTTCCTCTGGCCCCCTCGTGTCCTTTGTCATTAGCTGAGTTGGGAGTATAGCAGTTGTTTCAGTAAATGTACATCAGGCATGGGCACACAACACCCTGTCCACTGCAGCTGATGTTGGGCAATCAATGTTTCCATACTGATGGTGTTAGTGTTGGTGAGGACACTGGCATTTGTGCAACGATCCTCCCAGTTTGTGCCAAGGATCTTCTGGAGGTAGCACTGGTGAAGGTCTTTTAGGCTTTTCAGGTGGGCGCTATAGGTCACCCAAGCTTCATTGCCATAGAGAAGAGTTTGGCTTACCACCGCCTTGTATAATAGGAGCTTTGTTTGAGTCCTGATGTCATGACCATTGAACCCATGATGATACAATCTTCCAAAGGCAGAGCTGGCACATCAGATCCTCTACTGCATATTGGCCTTCTGTGAGAGATGGCTGCTGAAGTCTGCAAAGTGTTCAGTGTTCTCCAGCTCTTGTCTGTCAATGAGGATCATTGCTGGGGGAGTTGCTTGGCCTGGAGCAAGCTGGTGAAGTGCCTATGGGTGCCTGTAGACATGCCTGGAAGCTGCTCTGATGCACTGCAGTTACACTGCATTGGAGAAGACTTGATTAATTAGATCTGCTGGAGCATGCTAATTAGCATGCTCCAGCCAGCCTCAGCATCTTGTATATCAGTGTCTCTGCACTTAAAAATGGCAGCAGGGGACCATTTGGAAGCATGGGGATGCTGATACAAGGGGCACTGCAGGGGTTTTAATTATATTAGCTCTCAGAGCCATTCTAATTAAAGTGCCACCCTCCCTCTCCCTAGAGCACATATAAAAAAAAAAACCTTTGTTTTTCCAATGTTAAGGGTCAGCCTCAGGCACTGGTACGCGAGAAGCTTTCTGGTGTCTGCCTTCAAATCCCCCTCACTGCAACTCATGTTCCAGCCTGCAGGACAACATTGCATCACTGTTGGTATGAATAGTAACACCAGAGTAAATCTGGAATAATATACTGGTTAATCCAGCAGTAAAATAACAAAATATGAGCAAAAAAAAAAGCAAAACCCCCTTTAAAATGGTATAGATCTACAGAGTTATAAAATGTAAGCAGGATTGGATTCAAGGATAAAATGGACTAATAAACTGAAGGACTCAGCAATATATTGATGACTTCCTCCTTATGTAGGGAATTCAGAAAATCTCAGTGGAAGGAAGGCCCAACTGCCAGTCCTTGTAATATCAGTGACCCTTAAATAGGCCCTAAAACAATAATGCTAGCATATTTAACAGGAATCAGTCAAAGCTCTCCTCTATCCTGATTATAAACAGCAGCATTTCAGACTGCTACTCAAAAGTATATCTGGTTGTTTCTTATATATAGAAACTCTTGGACTCTAGAGTTACTGATTTCCTGTATACACAGAAATAAGGCCTACTGGTCACTCGCTCTGGGAGTGTAGTTGGTTGTTTCTTTTACTAAGAATATATCATTGATCTTGTAATTTAAATACCACGCGTCTCTCTCAGCACGTAGCTTCTAGGGCTGATGAGAGGGTCTGTGAGCATGATTAAACCAATACTTTAATTTGCTTTCTTCCAGGATCATCAGCTGATTCCTAATCCCATTGTTGCAACATCTCATGATAAAAATAACAACTCCTTTGCTTGAATATGTGTTCTGCGCTCAAGACCAATGAAAGAAGTAGCTATTAAATAATGGATTGATAAGGAAGCCTTCACTGTGGCGTGCCTGGTAAATTCTGTAACTTAATCTTTATGAAAACATTATCCAGTGTACAAAAACGATCTGCAGGAGGCAATAGTCAGCAGAGAAGTATTTTCTTTGTTCTTTATCAGAACAGCTTCTAGGCTCTTATAGGCTCCATGCAAGTCGTTACTCATCAGACAAAGCTCCCTCCATTTCTTTACAAGGGACACATCATCCTCCCTGGGTAGGCCTTGAATACACATGCAGAATGCTAGGGAGGTTGTTAGGGGCGGGACTGAGTCGAACTCCCATATGTGGAATAGGAGTGGATCTGTTTCCTGGATGCACCCCACCCTTACCCACAGTAGAGAAGAATCACCTATATTTAGTCTGGGGAGCAGACTTGAAAATAGTCTTCAAATACCTGAAAGATAGTTATAAAGAGGTGATAGTGATAGACTATTTTCTGTGGAGGAGACGGGACAAAAAGTAACAGTCTTAAATCCAAACACAGGAATTTTAGGTTGGATGTTGGAAAGCACCGATTAAAAAATGGAACAGATTTCTTAGAGAGGGCATGGCATTTCCATTCTTGGACACTTTTAAGAGTGGGTTAGACAGATGCTTGACTGGGAAGGTTTAGACAGGGATGACCCCCCTGAGCTCCCAGCCCCTGCGGAGATTCAAACAATCCTGTTTTAGTGCTTACGTGGCAGAACTGCACCAGGGCTCTCGGTGGTTGAAAAAGAGCTGGCCTGATTTATTTTACTGGCCTTTCACTCACTAACTCATTGCCTTAGGAAGAGCTTTTTAATATCTTTGTAATCAATGTGTTCCAATTACTGCCTTTGCATTGACCTTTGCAGCCTTCGGTATGAATCTTTAGTGGTTTTACCTTCACTGTGGTAGTTTCCATGCTGCTCATTATCATGCGGTTAGGAAACAGCAGTTCAATCAAAGGGAGGTCCCTTGATTGAGAGCTGCAGTGTAAAACGAAACCTTCAGAAATCCAGTCTCTGGGGCTGAGGATTATTATGCAGCCTCTTACGTGAATATTCTGCTTTGAAAGATAATGGGATAACTCCTTGGCTGACACAAGTTGGCATCACTCCATTGATTCTTTTGCCATTCAGGTCAATGAAGCTATGCCAGTCTAAACCAATGGAGGATCTGGTTTGACATCTGTATGACAGAAACAGCTTGGATGAAAATAGTAATATCTTATACTTCTCTAGCATTACCTATCAATCCCCAGATCATTTTGGTGCAAGTCCTATTTCACCTCTAAACCTTTCTCATTGCCAGGTGAAAATTAGGTCACAGTCCCAACCCACCCACGGAGATGCACATCTCTTCTAGTTTCTCAATGGGCTGCCTACTGCACCACCAGAAATCAATCCCAGTCCACCCTGCACAGGTATGTAGCTCTTCTGTCTGACAACAGGCAGTCTTTGCTGACCCTAATCCACTAGGAAAGTATGTAATTCTCTCCTATTCTTTCAATGGAGAACCCTTTCTTAGCTATGCCATATGAGGATCCAGCTCACTTTTTAGGAGACATCTAAATAATAATGGAGGAGAAACCTCCACCTACCTTTTAGCCCAGTAGGTAAGTAGTTAGGACATTTGCACAGGAAGTAGCAGTCTTGGGTTCTAGGCCCAGGTTCTGGTAGAGGAAGGTCAGGAATCCAGGTGTCCCATTTCCTGGGCAAGTATCCTAATTACTAAGCTATTGATTGGAAAGGAGGAGTGGGCTTTCCTTCCTCCATACAATCTATACTCATGGGTTTTTCATAGCTTTCATAGACATTAGGGCTGGAAGGGACCTTGCAAGATCATTGGGTCCAGCCCCCTGCCCAAGGGGCAGGAAGTCAGCTGGGGTCAAATGATCCCAGCAAGATAGGCATCCAAGTGTTTCTTGAATGTATCCAGATTAGGTGCTTGGAGCACTTCTGGGGGGAGTCTATTCCAGGCTCTGGGGACAAAGACAGTAAAGAATTTTTTTCTTATGTCCAGCTTAAAACAGTCTTCCCAGAGTTTGTGACCGTTGGACCTTGTCTTCCCTTGGGGTGCCCTGGTGAACAAATGTTCTCCCAGTTCCTGATGCTCATCCCGTCTATACATATAGGCAGCCACCCCCTCCCACCCCCCGCCGAGCCTTCGCTTCTCTAGGCTGAAGAGCCCCATGCCTCTTAGCCTCTCCTCATAAGGCCTGTTCTCTTGTCCTCATAAGGCCTGTTCTCTAATCACATGCGTGGCTCTCCTCTGGACTCTCTCAAGCTTCTCCATGTCCTTTCTAAAGTGCAGAGCCCAGAACTGGACACATTATTCCAGTTGTGGCCTCACCAGGGCGGAGTAAAGCAGGAGGATGACTTCCTGAGTCTTGCTTGAGATGCATCGGTAGATGTAAGCCAGGGTTTTGTTTGCTTTGCCAGTGGCAGCATCGCATTGGTGGCTCATGTTCATCTATGTGGTCAATCATGACCCCCAGGTCTCTTTTGGTCATGGTGCTAGTGAGTGTAGCACTGCCGAGCCTATAAGTATGATGTCGATATTTTTTTCTCAAGGTGGAGCACCTTGCATTTCTCTGTATTGAATGCCATCAGGTTTTGATCTGCCCACCTTGCGAACCTATTGGGACTTAAATGGAATTTGGACATGTTCCAGGCAGAATTGGATTGTGACATCATACCTTTTAAGCCTACTGAAATGGCCAAAATGGATGTATAAAGAATCGATGTCTTTAGTGCCTTTGTGGCTGCTGTGCAGGGTGGAATGGGTTTGCATTTCATGATTTAGACAATTAAAAGCCACATCAGTTCCTTTTTGAGAAGGACTAGGATTTGGCCCTTCATGAACATTAATTAGGCCTTATGATGTCTCTGTTATAAATGGAATATATACGTTTCACTTCACCCATGACTGAAATATTATGATTTTTTTTTCTGTTTAACGTTTCACAGCAACACGTAACGCAAGTTTAGGAGGCAGGCTAATGACCAGAGCTGAGACTTGGCCAGAACTTCATGGTTCACACCCCTATAGTAAGTGCCATGGTATGACCACAATAGTTCAGCACTTCTGGGTTTACATCTCATCTCTAAGATGACAAATTCTCAGAGCGCTCCCCACTAACCTCTGGCTAATGGATTATGGATCCAGCACCCTCCCTGGGTCCAAGCTTGTGACATAATACGTGCCCTCCATAACTTTCTTAGCTCCTTCACTATCCACTGAGCTCAGCCAAATTGAAGAGGTGTTGAATGCATTGTGGACTGAATCCTCCAAAAGAAAACTACTAGATGCCGTGTGACATAGATGGCTTTCTTTAGCATCTGGCATTTGAGGGTTGACTCAACGTAATCCTCCAAGAAACTTGTAGCCCAAGGAAGTATGGCAAGTATGTACCTTGACTTGAACCACTTTTCTGAATTGGTAGGGCTCTTTCGCTGGAATATCAAGGTTTGCCTGAAGATCCTTTAACATTCTTCCTGTAAGAAGTCAATGCTAATTAAACAAGAAAAGATGTCAGTCAGCCTTGTCTCCACTTTCAGATTTCTAGGGGAAATCCAAGGTTCTTTTTCATGAAAGCTTTCAACTGTGTAGTACTATTTTGAGATGAACACTAGTAATGTGTTAACTATTATGCAGATAATTATAGAGGCACTATGGTATGATTTCTTCAAATATGTCTCTCATTTTAAATGAAACACAGTCGCCTACTGTGTAGGCCGATTCCATTTCTTAATTTCCTTTCCTTTCGTCTGACAGAATTTTCTGTTTCCAGGTGACTCATGGCTCATCTCGTGACCTTCAGCTTTTTAGTGGGACTATTTTTATTTTTAATAGCCTTTGTCATGGCCTCATTTGAAATTTTAGGACTTCCACTGAAATCTGCACCAGATCCAGGTCAGATTCTTGTGTTCATAAAGAGATATTTGTAATGAAACCTCAAATTTCATTTCTTTTGATGGCTTAAGAGATTAAGAGATTAATATTGAATCTGAAAACTTTTCCACGTCTAAGCACATATGTATCTATCTAATGTCAGTCTTTGGTTAAGTCAGTGGCTCAAATTTGACCAAAGCTTAACCAATCAAACCTAGGCAAACATAGCTGCCATCTGTAGTAGTTTGGTGGCCTATGGGAAATAGGGGGGTGGCCTCAGGTGAGTACCTAGTAGATAAGTGTTTTCATCACATAGAAAGGAAATGACACCGTATGTTGATCAGCCAAACAGAGAAGCCAAAGACATGGGAAGGGATACAGAGCTGCTCTATTGGCCTGATGGATGAGAAACCTCTTTCCAAAACAGGGAAGCTGAGGCAGGAACTAAATGATCTCTTCCCATTGAACAGAAGTTCATTTAGTTGAGTTGTTACTGGTTTCAGAAATAGTGTAGTGCTGGCTGTTGCTTGCATCAACTGCTTTAAATTTTTTCCTTGTCACCCCACTGAGTTGTGATCACTGTAAATACAGTTTCTGCCAGTGGACCAAAAAGAGAGCCAGAGGATCAATACTAGGTCTGAAAGCAAACCTCAGCCTGGATAACTGATTAGCACCTGCTTTTCAACCTTAAATTGACCAGGGTTTATTCAAAACTGGGCCAAATTCATTTACCAGATTCTGTTCCATCAGTTGAGCATCTAAGTGGCTTTAAGATGCCTAAGTGCTGTTCTATTCCACTTGTTCAGTAGGGGTATGTGAAATGTGCCCTATTCGATTCAGATTTGGCTTGAATCAGAGACAGTGATTTGATTCATTGATTTGGTTCACTGTCTCCAATATGAGTTGGCTGAATTCGAATCTGAAGATTCGATGCTGATTCAGAAAATCAGTGATTCAGCCAGACACAGCTTTAAATGTTTTTTCTACATACCTCGAGGTAGCAGGTGTCGCTCATGAATGCTGTGATGATGGAGCATCCCACAGGAGCGTGCCCCCCCCCTCCCCCCCCCCATTTTGGTGGCGAACCTGGAAGTGGACCGGGAGTACTTCTGGTTTACTTCTGGGTCCACTAGGGAGCATGCTGGGGGCCCCCCATGACCCCTGGCTCAGCAATCAGCCCTGGGGGGACCCCGGGTGCCCCCCCCCAGACCCAGGAGGCACCAGTTGCCAAGTGGGGAGGGGCAGGGGGGTGGCGCTGCGCGCTTCCCAGCAGACCCAGAAGTGGACCAGAAGTGCTTCTGGTTCACTTCCGGGTCTGCTGCTGAGTGCAATGGGGAGCCCCCCTACACCCCTGTGGGGCACTCCATCCACCCCAGCATCGCAGTACTCATGAGCTGCCTGCTACCTTGAGGTATGTAGAAAAAACATTTAAAGCTGTGTCTATGTCCGAATTGCCAAATCTTTCCAAATCTCTTTGATTCGATTCAGAGGGTTCTGATTCGATTCATAGAGATTAAAGGGTCTCCTGATTCAATTTGGATCCGGAGATTCAGCCACCAAATCAAGCCGAATCTCCGCCGAATCAAATCAGTGACAAAGCTTTGCACAGCCCTACTGTTCAAGTCTCTAAAAATCCATATTGCATCTTCTCTTGTAACCCTCTGTCATCTGACCCTTGAGACTGAATCATGAAAAAGTAGCGAGGAGGAGGAGGAGCACCCCCTACTTTTTGTATTATAGGATTTTCAGGGACTTGAACTGGGTGGAATAGAATAGCACGTAGCATCTGAGTCTACAGATGTGCCTAATAGATGGAAAAAAATCTGGTCCCTGTTTCACAGACCTCAGGGAGCCTTCTAGTTATGTCTCCTGTTTTTCACTTTTGCTTTGACTATTTTGTGCTGTTCTACCTTTACTCCACTGGAACAAATGAATTATTTGTACAAGTGTAACTGAAAGGAGATGGTCTGATGCAAACCATGTTCTCTTGTGTGTGATATTTTCTACCTCTCATCTTCTCCCAAAGAGAAGAATGGTATGGGAAGTAGAGTCTTTTGGTTTATTAGAAGGGTTGGAGTGCTGTTGGACCTATGATGGTCCAGGAAATAAGTGAGAAGCAAGGGGCTGGGTTTTTTTGGTGAACTCGTATTGGACCAATAAAAGATATTACCAAAAAAATGTCTTGGTGTGTTAGGTTTTTATTGGGGGCTTTCTTTAAACATGAATTCTGCTCTGTGTTTGTATAAGAAGGCAGGTCAAGGAAGGGAATCTTGCAGGTTTCTGATGGTCCTGTAGTTCCTAGAGACATTTGCTCTGTAGTTTCTCTAAATAGCTCTTTCTTTACAAGGTTTACCTTTATGGTACAAAAGTCTATGGAGCCCTGACAGCATAGCTGACAAGAAGGGCAGATCTCGGATTTTTGAAAAGGTGATGCGTATAGTATGGTTTGTCATCACATATAACACAACGCTCATTTTCTCCAGGTAAAAAGAAACAAAAAGCTTTATTAAGATGCTAAAGGCCTACGGCTATATTATTCAGTTTAAGATCAAAGCGAAAACAAGAATATATTAGAATGTGCATTAATTTGCTATGCCAAATATCATGTATAAAAACCACAACAAACTAGGCAAAAATAATTTTAAAATGTTGTTTTGCTAGTTGTGCAGTCATAAAAATTAAATGGACATCTCTTTTTTCAAATTCATAAACCAGTCTAGCTGCCTTGAGCAGCTGGACAGCGCATCTAATGCTTCACTGAAATTTACTTCTATACCCTCTAGAGTTATAAACAGTCTACATGGCTGTGAAGTAGGAGCTACATTACCAGGAGTAGCTAGTAAACAGAAGAATTGCCGAAGAAAGGATAGCTTGATCGGTGGAACATCGAGACTATTAACAAGGACAATGGGTCATTAAAACTGGGGAATGTAGAGTTTAGAAGGAATAAGGTCTGTTTTAATGAGCCATGAAATCAATTGATTCCATCTCTGCCGCCTGAATAGAAATGCTGCCACTGCCAGGCAGCTGGTTTTAAACTTTGGATGGACTAGAAGTCAAAGAGGGGTGCAATAGCATCACTGCTCCCCCCATCCTCCCCAGATCTACCCCTGGCTGTCAACCATAGTCTGCGTACTGGAGGTTTATGTGATATCTTGATTATACTGTGCCTAAGCCATTGAGTATCTTGACAATAAGGCCCAAGACCTTGTACTTGACTTGATGTTCTCTGGGAAAACTGTGTAGAGAGTGAATGAGGGGCCTGATGTATTACAAGTAGTCCATCTGGGACTGTGACAGGGTATCAAGTCCATATGCTCTTCCAAGGTGGGATCAGCTACATCTAAACCTCTCCAGCATGCTGCAGCCTTCTTTACTAGGCACAGGGCATCTTTCCATTGAATTCAGCAAGCATTACACCAGACCCATTATCAGCTTTGAGCCTTTTTTATAAATGGCTGTACAGTATTACTCAATAGGTAAGTTGTATTTCAATTAAGGATGCAGCTAGCTGTGCAGCTGGATTGCAGGCCTAGGAAAAAGAGACAATATGAGCACATTTCTTTCTAAATCCCAATGCTTTTCCCCTTTCCTTTTGAGTTTTTAAAAAATATTCTTTTAGCTTTGTTGCCAAATACCAATTCGTTGCTTATTTGTGAAACCTTCATAACCTTCACAGCTGGGGACTTTCCGTGAGACATCTTGTTTGGAGAAAATGATGTAAATTATAAACCACGTCTTACAATGTCTTAAAATAACCACGCCTGGGAAAACATGTCTTCGTGTTGATAATATGGATGCTCAGAGCTTTAACAGGTACTTGCTGAAAGTTCACGTTAACCCTGAAAGCTGATGCTATGTTTAAAGACAATAGCTACATTACATGCCTGGGCTTAATTAACCTTGGCTAATAAAAAAAGAATAATGCTTTAAACACATGTTTGGATTCTGTTAATAAAGAGACCGTTTAGGGGATGGCTTGTTTATAAATGACCATCAGCCAAAAAGTTTCTGATGTCATGTTTATAGGAGATGGGTAAATTAATTACTTTACAATGAACTAATTGTTAGGAACGTAGATGAGATTTTACAAAACAAGTCTAGGAATTAAAACTGTCTTCTTGTATTGCCACTGGCTAGCTGGGGAATGGAGATATGAAGGGCTTTGGGTCTGATGTTTCAGTTTGGTCCCATTTCTCTTTCAAATATGTGTCACAATGAAGCTATGCAGGTGGATATGGCTCAGCTGGTGGATATGGCTCACTCATTGCAATCGTTCAGTCAAAGCAGATGGAATTTCTTTGTGTTGTGGATGAGACATTATCAAACTACAGTTCTGTGTTTTTCTAAGAAAATGGCATACATTTTATAACATTTATAGTCCTGGGGCATGGGGGTTTTAAAAAAAGGTAATGTGCATCAGTTCTAGATAAGCCAAGTGCACAGGTACTATATGCAAAGGGCTAGAGCCATATTTAATTTCAAGGTTATTGTTTTCAAATTTGCTTCTCATTTCCATGTGCTCAGGGAGAGTAGGGTCTGATAGTAAGGAGAGGGGAAGGGGCTGCCAAGGGGAAAAAACATTTCAGGGAATTTAAAGAACAACCTGACCCCTACCCTATATTTATTTCCTCTGCTGTAGCTTTGGGAACGGGGACAAATTCAAGGAAAATCTCCAATAATCAGATTCTATACCTAGAAAACTATAACACATTTATAAATTGTCCATATACAGACTCTAATTAGTGGGGGGTTGTGTTACAGTCAGGGTCATCTATTTGAGTAAATACATTATGCATGCTATATATAGTAGATATATATATGAAACTTCACTGTATATACATATACACGCACACATATTATTTGATGTATGTGTAAATGCACAGTGATGTTTCATACATCTAGATCTGCATATACAGATAGATTGATCTATCTATCGCATACATAGTGTATAGGGTATACATACACACACAGACACATAAGAATAACAATAATAGTGAAAAAAAATGCTTGTAGACTTCTATGCCTTCTATCTTGAAGGATTCCCTAGTGCTTTACATGGCCATTTGTACACGCCACGGGGGTTTACTTAGGTTTAATTCTCCCTAAATTGAAGTGGTAGGTTTGTTAAAGCAGTTAAATATGCTATAAAGCAGTTAAAATAGGCTATTTTAAAGCAGTTATTAATTATAGTTACTGATGGGATGGAACAATCCCATGAACTGGTACAGTCTAGGGACCGAGTGTCTGGGCAGCAGCTCTGCAGAAATAAATCGTAGGGGGTTAAAGTGGACAAGAAGCTGAATATGTGTGTGACCTTGTTGCCAAGAAGACTGATGGCATCCTGGGCTACATTAGTAGGAGCGGTGCCAGCAGATCAAGGGAAGTGATTATTCCCCTCCATTCAGCACTGGTGAGGCCACATCTGTGTCCAGTTTTGGGCCCCTCACTACAGAAAGGATGTGGACAAGTTGGAGAGTCCATCGAAGCACAATGAAAATAGTTAGGGGCCTGAGACGCATGACTCCAGTGGACAGGCGGAGGGAACTGGGTTTATTTAGTCTGGAGAAGAGAAGACTGGTTTGTTTGTATGGACTGACCTGATCCTGGTACTAGGAGTGTGCGAAGCGGGCCCTATTCAATTTGGATTCAGATTTGGCCTGAATCGGGGACAGTGATTCGATTAATTGATTCGGATCACTGTCCCTGATTCGATTTGGCCCAAATCCAAATCTGAAGATTCGATGCTGATTCAGAGTATCAGTGATTTGGACATAGACACAGCTTTACAAGTTTTTTCTAGATACCTCGAAAATACCTTGCCTAGGAAATGACCTGCTTGGTGGCACGGAAGCAGAAAGGGATCTCGGAGTCCTAGTGGACTCCAAGATGAACATGAGTCGTCAGTGTGACGAAGCCATCAGAAAAGCTAACGGCACTTTATCGTGCATCAGCAGATGCATGACGAATAGGTCCAAGGAGGTGATACTTCCCCTCTATCGGGCGCTGGTCAGACTGCAGTTGGAGTACTGCGTGCAATTCTGGGCGCCGCACTTCAAGA
>NW_005842013.1:1112384-1125590 GCF_000455745.1 Alligator sinensis | reverse complement strand
ACCTGGACCTTTTCAGCCTCCGCAAGAGAAGGTTGAGAGGCGACCTTGTGGCTGCCTATAAGTTCATCACGGGGGCACAGAAGGGAATTGGTGAGTATTTATTCACCAAGGCGCCCCCGGGGGTTACAAGAAATAATGGCCACAAACTAGCAGAGAGCAGATTTAGATTGGACGTTAGGAAGAACTTCTTCACAGTTAGAGTGGCCAGGGTCTGGAACGGGCTCCCAAGGGAGGTGGTGCTCTCCCCTACCCTGGGGGTCTTCAAGAGGAGGTTAGATGAGTATCTAGCTGGGGTCATCTAGACCCAGCAGTCTTTCCTGCTTATGCAGGGTGTCGGACTCGATGATCTATTAAGGTCCCTTCCGACCCTAACATCTATGAATCTATGAACCTCAAGGTACCAGCATGGCTTGTGAACGATGCAATGCTGGGGCGCATGGAGTGCCTCACAGCAGTCGGACAGGGCCCTCCACGTGCTCGGTGGCGAACCCAGAAATGGATAGGAAGTACTTCCGAGTCCACTGGGGAGAGCAAGGGGAGCCCCCCTCTGCATCCCCTGGCTCAGCAATTGGCCATGAGGGGACCGTAAGTGCCCCCCCAGACCGCAGAGCCACCAGCCACTAAGCCAAGGGAGGGGGGCCTCCAGCGGACCTGAAAGTGGACCAGAAGTGCTTCTGGGCCACTTCTGGGTCTACTACCAAGCATGCTGGGTAGCCCCCCATGCTTCTGTGGGACACTCCAAGGGCCCTACTATCTCAGCATTCACAAGTCACCTGATTTATAGATTTATAGATTCATAGAAGTAGGGTTGGAAGGGACCTTGTAGATCATCAAGTCCGACCCCCTGCCCTGAGCAGGAGAGAGAACCTGATACCTTGAGGTACATAGAAAAAAAAATTTTAAGCTGTTTCTATGTCCAAATTGCTGAATCTTTCTGAATCTTTCCAAATCGATTTGGAGGGTTCCGATTTGATTTAGAGAGATTAAAGGCTCCTCTGATTTGATTTTGATTTGGAGATTTGGCCGCCGAATCTCTGCCGAATTGAATCGGGGACCAAAGTTTCGCTCCGCCCTACCTGCTGCATGTCCTTGTCTGTAAAACAAGAGGAAGTAGCTCGATTGCGCTTCACAGGAAATATAGCAACCTTCTTTATAACCGTAACCTTTTACTGGATGAGTGTTGGTCAAACTGATTACCCAGGATTATCTGGTACCCAGTCCTATGTTATGTCCAGCAGATCGTACTGCCTATTAGGGGTAATCTGGAGGAGAGCAGACTGCAGGGGGATTTAATAGTAGCCTTCAATTACCTGCAGGGGGGAGCAAAGAGGATGGAGCTGGGCTGTTCTCAGTAGGGGGAAAAGGACAGGACAAGGAGCAATGGGTTCAAGCTGCAGCGAGGAAAGTTGAGGTTAAATATCAGGAAAAACTATTTCACTAGGAGGGTAGTGAAGCACTGGAACACGTTACCCAGAGAGCTGGTGCAATCTCCATCCTTGGAGGTTTTTAAGGCCTGGCTAGACAAAGCCCTGGCTTGGATGATTTAGTTGGAGATGGTCCTGCTTTAAGCAGGATGCTGGACTAGATGTGACCTCCTGAGGTCCCTTCCAACCCTCATTGTCTATGATTCTGTGATTCTGCCTAGCATCCCCAATTAAAGGCTAGGACATCATGCATTTAGTACTGACCCACTACTGATCACAGACTTGGATACAAGGTTAAATAGACCACTCATCTCATCTGCTGAGTCAAGCCCTAAGTTACCATGTCCCTGCCTTCAATCCATGTAACGAACTTCCCCTGAAGCCCATAGGATAGTTCAGCAAGAATCAATAGCAGACTATGACTCTGCATGTGTGTGTGCGCTAACAAGGAACAGGAGTCACTTCACCACAGAAATGCTGCTGACTTGTGTGTGGTGGAGCATAAACTCCATTTTAATAGCTCATTCATCTTGTTCTCATACATTCTTCAGATAATTAAGGAGAAGGAAAGTCTGACTCTAAAAGCTAGATAGGCCAAACCATTCAATTGCCATGCTTAGTTAGGCTCCTAAATATTTAAGAGACCACATAAAAGGGTTCTTGATTTTTCAAAGGCACTGAGCACCTGTAGTTCCCATTGACTTTAGTGGACATAGTGAGTCCTCAGCACTTTTGAAACTCCGGTCGTGTATACGGATTTAGGTACCCCGGGTTGGCCAGTTTGGCCACCAGCACGCTGGTTTGTGACCCAAGTTTTATAAACAATCCATGAAGCAAACCTCTGTTCTTTTGCGATGACAGGAATCATAAGTATGGTAGGTCTGATTTATTAAAGAACAATGTGGGTTTACCATGAAATTTAACCACAAAAGATGCGATATAAATGCCTCCAAAAATGAAATAGGAACAAGTGAAGCAAATATAGTCATGCAATTAATTAGCCATCCACGGTGCACCAGCAGTGGAGAAATTACTGCCAAGCCCATTGTAATGGCAGTCTTACGCTGCCATAATGTCTCAACCATGCCAGATGAAGCCATCTGCAGGAGATGCAGTCCTTAGCTCCTCTTCTCAAGTAGGGCCAGGTGAGGAGGATGATTTTGTCATGTGGAAGGTATGGTTCCCTACCTTTAGGCCCGTAATGTCAATGGTGTTTCTCCATGTTGCATTGAATGGTTGTTAGATAAAATGGAGACGGCATTGGAAACAGGAACCCAAACCCAGGGCTCCCTCCCTTGCTTAGGAGCAGCCATCCCACTGAGCCCCAGAACCAGGATCCTTCCAGCTTGCTCTCCTTCTAGCCCCACACATCTTTTTCCTCTTGGCTGGACAGTTCACCAGCTTCAACTGAAGCAAGTGAGGTTACCCCTGCCTCTGATGGTTATGCTGTAAAGTGGGAGATATGGGTTCAAGCTTCTTGACGGTGAGGGGGAGACAGAATCTGAGTCTCCTAGTTTCTGGGCCAGTAATGCCTTGAACTGAGGGCCAAATGCTGCCAGTAAAACACATGCAGAGAGCCCATCAATGGTACGAGCTCACCAGCATGTCAGTGTGCCTCCTGCGTGGCTGACTCTGAGCTCCGGGGGAAAGAGGGGATGTGCAGTGCTGGTGTTCACCCCTTGGGCTCCAGAGCCATGTAGAAGTGGTGGCTTTGGCCAGAGCCCACACTCGCATGCCAGTGATCTTAAAGCGCTTCCTGCATGTGCACCTGCCCATTTTATTTTATATCCTGCTTGTTAAAAAAAGGTTGAGCACCACTACTCTGGGCATGTGCCCTGCACCACTAGGCTGAGGGGCCCTACACCTCCCTGACAGTTGGGAGCTTCTTTTCTTTTCTGTCCAAAGTTTCAGGGACTTGGAGAACTATGCACTCCCTGAGGTAGCATAGGATCACTGCACAGCAGAAGCAGCCATAGCTGATCCCATCTGAGCATGCTCAGAACAAGTGTAATAGTATCTAAAATCAACCTAAGAGGCAAAAAGTGTCTCAGATGTATAAGTAGCACTTAGGTGCTTAAGGTGTTTGAGCTTTGGCCACTTTGAATTCCACTGAGATCAGTGAATATATTTCATGTACGTTACTGAATTGCCATCCAGTGGCGGCAGCATTTGGTTACTAGTGTTTTTTTGTTGAGATCACTGGCCAAGACTTCCTGCCCCTGGGGCAGGGGGCTGGACTCGATGATCTTCCGAGGTCCCTTCCAGTCCCCACTGACTGTCCTTCCAAGGTCCCTTCCAGTCCCTTCCAGACCCCACTGACTTCACAGGGCGCACAATGAATGTGATCCTTTGAGTGTGTGCAGTACGCCCCCAAATTTCACAACAGCAGGTTTGTTCATGGCATTCCCCCCATTTCATGCTTCCATCAGCGAGCAGCCCAACACTAGTTCAGCCCTTACTCAGTATTTTAGGTCTTTCAAGATCAGGCTTTGTTTGCTTCCTCCTCACTTTGTTCAACATAGACCATGAAGTGAAAGTGCATGAACATGTATTATAGAATAACAGAAAATGAGGGTTGAAGGGACCTCAGGAGGTCACATCTAGTGCAGCCCCCTGCTCAAAGCTGGACCACCCCAACTACATCATCTACAAGGCTTTATCAAGCCAGGTCTTAAAAACCTCCAAGGATGGAGACTCCACAACCTCTCCAGGTAACCTGTTCCAGTGTTTTACTACCCTCCTAGTGAGAGAGTTTTCCCTAATATCCAACCTAAACTTCCCTTGCCGCAACTTGAGCCCATTGCTCCTTGTCCTGTCATCTGCCACCACTGAGAACAGTCCAGCTCCATCCTCTTTTGAACCCCCCTGCAGGGAGCTGAAGGCTGCTATTAAGTCCCCTCTCAGTCTTCTCTGCTCCAGATTATCCCTTATAGGCAGTAGGATCTGCTGGACATAACACAAGACTAGGAATCAGATAAACCTGGGTAATCAGTTTGATCAACACATATCCAGTAAAATGTTACAGTTATGAAGAGAGTTGTTTATTAGGGCTGTGCAAAACAGAAGTGTTCTCTTTCGACGTTATGACTTTTGTTCCGAGTTGAAACGGTTGTACCGTCCCGTTTTGTCGAAACCTTTTGCTGTTTCGACATTTCGCCCGTAGGCTATCATGGGGAAGGTCAAAACAGGATATAACTTTATAATTTCTGGCAAGATTTGGATGACACTTGCAGGGATGGTAGCCCCTTCTGAGGGTATAATGCATGCCAAGCTCCAAGAACATAGGTGCAGGGGGTTCGGAGAAACTGCACCCCAAAATCCTGAAAGCAAAACTTGTCACATGTATGTGTTAATACACAGTGGGGTTAAAACTGCAGGCATACTAGCCCCTGCTGAGGCAACAAAGCCTGCCAAGTTTCAGGGAGTTAGGTGGGGGGGGGTTCAGAGAAACTGCACCCCAAAATCCTGAAAGCAAAACTTGTCACATGTATGTGTTAATACACAGTGGGGTTAAAACTGCAGGCATACTAGCCCCTGCTGAGGCCACAAAGTCTGCCAAGTTTCAAGGAGATAGTGCAGGGGGTTTGGGGAAACTGCACCTCATGCTGCGTTCAAGCATAACTCATGCCATAGGTGATACTGTGTTGTGTTAAGGTGCAGCAGGGTGAAAGTTGCAGCGAAGGTGGCCCCTGCTGTGGCCACGAAGCCTGCCAGCTGTGGAGGAGATCGGTGCAGGGCTTCTGGGGCCCTGCACCTCTGGCTGCTGACAGGCAAAACTCGTGACATGGGTGCTTGTGGGACTGACTGTCTTGGGGCAGAGAGGGGCAGAAACCACTGCAGACCTGGCTGCTAGACCCTACTGCAGCCACAAAGCCTACCAGCTGTTAAGGAGGTCGGTGCAGGGGGGTTCTGAGGCCCTGCACCCCTAGCTGTTGACAGGCAAAACTCATGCCATGGGTGCTTGTGCAACTGCTACCTCTCATCAGGCAGCAAGACTGAAGATCCCCCATCACTTGTCACCAAGACCTGGGGGTAATAACTGGCCACAGTATGAACATGAGCCGGCAGTGCGATGCTGCAGCCAGCAGGGCCAACAATACGCTGGCGTGCATCAGTTGATGCATCTCCAGCAAAACCATTGCAAAGAAGTGACTCTCCTGCTCGACTTGGCTCTTCTCAGCACTGGTGAGACCACAGCTGGAGGACTGCATCCAGTTCTGGGCTCTGCACCTTCACAAGGACGTGGTAAAACTTGAGAGAGTCCAGAGAAGGGCTAACCATATGATCAGAGACTTGCACGGTAAGCTATATGAGGAAAGGCTAAGGGACCTGAGACTCTTCAGCCTGAAAAAGAGAAGGCTGAGAGGAGACTTAGTAGCAGCTGACTGCTACACCAGACGTGTGCATCTAGGGCTCAGCGACCAACTGTTCACCAGGGCACCCTTGGGGAAAACTAGGAGTAATGGTCACAAACTCCTGGAAGATCGTTTCAGGCTCAACGTTAGGAAAAACTACTTCACAGCTAGGGTGTCCAGACTGTGACCATTACCCCTACACCTATCTTCTTGAAACTTGGCACACATCATGCCCTCAGAAGGGGCTACCATTCCTGCAAGATTCATCCAAATCTGGCCAGAAATGACATAGTTATAGTCTGTTTCCAGCTTCCCCATTATAGCCTGCGAGTGAAACATCGAAACAGCGCTGAAATAGCAAAACATTTTGACTTGCCTCATTTTGTTTTGAGGCTGTTTCAACCATATCTGTTCTGTTCACATTTTGCTGTTTCAACCTTGAAACGGGTTGAAACAAAACTGGGGGCGAAATTTCGCACAGCCCTATTGCTTATGTCCTGTGGGGCACTACTGAGTAACTTCATCATTTCACAGGCAAGGACACGTAGCAGGATCGAGTCAGTCCATACAACCAGAACAGATTTTAAATGAGAAAAAAGTTTTATTTTATTTTTTCCTGCTAGTTTTGCTGCAGAGTTTGCTGCTATCCTGGAATTAATTCTAGTCACTACTGATATAGTCCGACTCTGACTTGCTGCTTGGTCTTAGGCAAGTCACTTATCTTCTGTGCTTCATTTTCATTAAAATGAGAATAATATCTCTTGGAGCATGCTGAAGATCTGCTAGCTGGTGTGCAAGCTCTTTGAATGAGAACACTCCATAAATTACAACTATTAGTGTTTTGACATGATCAGATGACATACCTACTCAGATGCATATGATTTGGTCCTTGTTTGTGCAGTGGTAGTGTCCACCAAAATTACCCAAATCAGGGGCTATTCATGCCAGGTTCAGTACAGATGAACAGGAAGATACGTTAAGTTCACTTACCTTCTCCTTTGCATTAACACAAACTTATGAAAGTTTAAATGAGGAAATCCCAAATAAGTTTCAAAAGAAAAGTAGGGCATCCAAAATTAGGTGCCAAAATGAATGTGCCCAATTCAGCTTGCTCCAATGGGTGGTTGAGAAGCTGGAAGTGGATAGTTTGGGAGCTATGTGCTAGCCTGAGCATTCAAATGTGAACTTGGGCATCTGCCTTTGGAAACAAGGTTTACTGAAACTTAGTGTCAGAAATCATTCGTTTCATGCCTTTTATTTTCTATGATGGTTTACTGAGCTTCACTTTAACCACAAAATCCTTCCTTCTTATAGGTAGGGAGCATCCGGCTCTCTGTTAAAGCACGTAAGGGAAACGTATCTCAGCCCAGCCACATTTCCATAATCGCATTCGTGTCAGTCTGGGGTAATCTAGACATTGGGCTTCATCTGGATCCATGTCGTGTTCCTGTAGTCCTCTTTTAATGTACCGACCGCCCCGCTTCGGACTTACTGCAGCAAATGGTAAACACACGCCAGAAAACTTTTGTCAAACAGTGCCGAGAAATAACAACAGTCAGATATTACAGCTTTGGTTCACTCCCCAGGAATTTCCCTTCATGCAGTGCTTGATGCATGACTAAGAATTTTCTTCCAAATCTTCCATGCTGTAATGGAGTAAATGAAAACAAACCCGACGCTGTAGTGGCCAAAAACATTTTGCACCGTTTTTCCACCTTTTTTTTTTGTTTTGTGTGCGTGTGTCAAGCATGTGAAAATGAGCAGAATATAACAGGACAACAAGAAAGAAAAGTTCTGTATAAATATGTATGAACCCAGATCTGCCCACGTTCAGAATTACTAGCTCTTCCTGCTAAGTAGCTGGGGTAGATGTGAAAACCATCTCCATCCCTGCAGACAGGCACTCTCAATGGTAGTTCTTGTTGCTATTTAGTTAGAGCCATATAGCCAAGAGGGTATCAGATAGCACAGTGTGTGGCCCATTGCAATTAGAATAAATTATATGAAGACATAACAACATCTATGTCCTAACTTGAGCCTTCTCAGCCATTTTCAGCATGTCACTGAGGCCTAGGCTTACTCAGCAGACAGGTATTTCTCTGTTTATTCCTTGTGAGCTATTCTGATTCATCTACCTAAATACCACGTAGATCTGCAGTGGTTACAAGCTGTAGTCAAAAAGAGAAAGTTTAAAGTAACGCCTTCTGATATGGAGTCTAACCTACCCCACACAATGACTGGAGCTATTTCATTAGCAGCATGCCAACGTATACTTGTAGGAGGCTCATTGGCTGGTAAGACTGATTACAACAGAAAATGCCATTCAAATCAAAAGCAACAACATAACTAACCTTTTTCCATCTCCCCATATCTCTTGATGAAGCCATGATTACCTAGATATGATATGTCATGGGATATAGCAGCTGCTCATGTACACTGCTAACGAGGTACTCATTAAAGCATATGCATGTCATCCCACCATGTTCTGCCGTAGGGTTGGCCAACCTGCAGCATAGGTACCATGGGCAGCCTGTGTGCGTGGTATGTGGGAAATGAGGCAGGAAGGAGAAAGCAAAGCAGCAAATCAGGTGGAAAGCAGAGCAGCTGATCAGATAGGGGGTACAGGGCTGGGAGCAGAAATCAGAACAGCAGATCAGACAGGGGAATGAGATGAGTGGTACCTGGCACCCGGGCAAGGTTAATTTGTGGCATGCCTGCCAAAAAAGTTTACTCACCGCCCCCCACCACTGCTGTATGGAGAGTGATTGTACCATAGGGAGAGTTTAGGCAGCATCTAATCCGGTGATGGGAGGGTAAGAATTAGGAGAATCTTTACACAGCTGGGTTGCGTTGCCTTTATTTAACCCATTTCAACATGCTTGTTCTTCTGATTGCAAATGACAAATGGGGAGAAACAGAACTGGTAAAGACAAATGGAAACCATTAAGCTGAAGGCTGCTGTCTCGGAGGAATCCCATGTGTGTGCTTCCTAATTGCATGATGCTCCTGAAATACACACCAGAAAAACTGCGTCTCCAAACTTAAGGCCCCCTCCTGCAAGCTGCAATATGATCTAGCAGACCTCGGTGCTGCCTGGAACCACATTGTCTTCAGATGCAGGGAGTCAGTGAGTTCATTAACACCCAGGGCCTTCACATGAGTGCTAAGATGCCTGCATACTTCAGCTGCTGCATTTAGGGCCTCAGGTCAATGGGTAGAGATGGTGAGACCATGTCTGAGGAGGCAGCAGCTGCCGCAAATAGGCTCTCATAGGTTTAAGTTGTCGGCAAGCTGTGAATCAGACTTTCTGGGTTGATGAAGCACAATCATGAACCACAGGAGCCTCTTCTGACTGTGAGGTACTTTCAGTTTTGAAACCAGATTTCTTATTTATGGGCTGCCATAGAGAATTCTTTGAAAGCTTGTAAATGCTGGCTGAAACCTGGGTGTGAGCAGTTCCCAGCTCCTCTATAGCCCTCTAGATGTGGGCCAGGTTGAATAACAAACTTAAGTGCTTGGAAGTGGGAGGTCTTGGTGCAAATCCTTCGGGCTGAAGCAGAGGATTTAAGCCCATGTTTCCTCCTGTCCCTCTGGCTCCTCCAAACATTAGGTTTTGATATTAAAGGTGCACAGAGCCACCATCAGCTGCTGCAGCTGCATTTTATGAGGAGTTAGCTCTTGTTTGTGTGCGTGTGAGGCACGCTCCGAGACTTGCCTATTGAGTTTAGCCCCTAAGGGTGGGGGACTTAGGTGGAGATATACGTAGTTCCTGGATTCAGATAAGGCTTGGGCAGGAAATAAGGGAAGAGCAGCTCAGCCTGGGGCAGGTCTGAGCACGTGCAGCAGCAGAACTCTATGGGCCTAGTGGGTTTAGGTACCTCCAGGATTAGGCAGGAGCTGAGAAGGGATTTTGAGGATCATAATTTTGGACCTTGGTGAAACTGATGTGTCTAAATCCTGCTTTGGCTCCCTAAATCACTTGTTAGCTCTGTCCCAAAGTGCCCCTTTCATAGGTGGGGAAACTGGGGAATGGGGGGAGGAGGGCTGAAATAGTAGACCAATAACAGAGCTTGGAATAAAACCCAAGTCCCAGTCCAACACTCAACCTTTGTGGAAACATTGCCTCCAGAGGTCCACATATGAAAAATAATGGTGGGTTTTTAAGTACCTTCTCTGGGGGAAAAGTAGAAGCACGTAAGCATAGAAGACAATGAAGAATAAGTTCATAGATTCATAAACGTTCGGACTGGAAGGGACCTCGGAAGATCATCGAGTCCAGCCCCCTGCCCCAGGGGCAGGAAGTCAGCTGGGGTCATAGGATCTCAGCAAGAAAAACATCCAGGTTTCTCTTGAAGGCGTTCAAAGTAGGTGTTTGAGCCACCTCTGATGGCAGGCTATTCCAGACTTTGGGGCTCAGACAGTAAAGAAGTTCTTCCTTATGTCCAGCCTGAAATGGTCTTGCAGGAGTTTATAAATGTTTGACCTTGTCATCCCTTGGGGCACTCTGGTGAACAGATGTTCCCCCAGATCCTGGTGAACACCCCTTATAAACTTATAGGTGGCCACCAGATCACCCCTGAGCCTGCGCTTTTCCAGGCTGAAGAGTCCCATAGCTCTCAGCCTCTCATCATAAGCTCTGTTTTCCTGACCTCTGATCATGCGCGTGGCTCTCCTCTGCACCCTCTCAAGCTTCTCCACATCACTGTGGAGTTCCTGCATTAAAAAAACTGCCTTGCATATTATCTTAGTGCACATGTTGGTTCCCATACCTGGCTGACAAAGGGCCAAAGTTTTTTAAAGTATCTTGCAGTCAATGTTTTCCAGTGCTCAAGCATCCCTAGGCAGGGCCAAATCTACAAGGGGATTAAAAGTGCCACAAGACTCAGGGTTGTAGTCCTAACTCTTAGGACCCCGACCGTCCGGAGGTCTCCTTTATATGCCTGCACTCCTTCCACACTTGGTGACTTGAACTATGTGTGTGTGTGTGTGTGTGTGTGAATCCTTCATGCAAAGAAGAGGGTTGAACCTGGCTCTTCTGCACCCTGAATGAGAGTTCGTACCACTGAGTGATAGTGGAGAAGGCAGATGGTGGTGGCTATTGCTGCCCTTCTTGCATTGCCCAGTCTAGCAAGTGTGCCCTGAGTGCCTATAGGGTCAACCCCCCAATACAGGTGGACAAGTACCGTGTTTACAGCTCCTTACTGAGGTTAGGCATGGACTATGCACTCATAAAATCATAGAAAATTAGGGTTAGAAGGGATCTCAGGAGGTCGCATCTAGTCCAACCCCCTGCTCAAACGAGGACCAACCCCAGCTAGATCATCCCAGCCAAAGCTTTGTCTAGCTGGGTTTTGAACCCTGTCAGATTCCTCATGGAAGTCTTCAAGAGGAGACTGGACAACTTACTGGGATCATTTGATCTGAGCTGTATTCCTGCCCAGAGCAAGGGGGGTGGACTCCGTGATCTTTTGAAGTCCCTTCCAGCCCTTCATTTCTATGATATGATTTCTATGACACTGAGTGGCTCCTATTGGGACATCTCATGGACAGATTCTCAACAGGCCGATTTGCCACTTTTGAGGATCATGGGCCAATTCCCACCAAACCAAACCAGACTCTCAACAGGACCCAGTGTGATGAGCCCTTCACAATCTCACCACTTGCCTAGATGCCCATATGAATCACGTCCTCTCCAGATTTGGCCCCACTTGTGGACAATAAACTCTTCTGACAATTTGGCCCTCTCTGTCATAGAATATTTCAATTAATAATAAAATGTTTTCTGTTGAAGAGCGCCTGGCTCCTAGTAATGTTTCTTGCTTCAAATGGCAGGTTGAGCGTGCTATAGAGAGTTTCAGCAGCTGACCTACAGGCTGGAAGGTAAGTCATCTCTGTGGTCTCTGAAACTCGTTTCTTTAGGAAATGAAAAAGACCAGAAAAATGCGGTGCCTTTATGAGTCTGTATTGCAAACTTGCCTGCTGTCGTTGGATAAATATTTAACTTGTCCCACCGACAACGTTCAGAAAGTGGCGGAGCGGTCACAAAAATATGAATGCTTGGTTAGGGGGAGAAGGCAAGGCATGTTTTCACAAGGTTTTGCAAGCCAGGAATAATTTTTTTTGGAGCAGCCTTTCAATTGCTTCTTGGACACACTAGGTATTTTAAAGTGGATGGTGGTGGGCTATTAGTGTAATTTGAAATGTTGACTGCAGATCCTGAAGTACAGGAGTGAGAAGCTGTGCTGTGGTGATGACAATAGGACATCTGGCATTTTGAACTGGAGTTGCAAGGAGCAGTGAGGAAGCACGCTAAGGGTTAACTGATACTGTAAATGGCTTCAAGGCTTGCCAATTAAGGCTCCGATTTATCTGTTCGTCCCATTCAGCAAACACCTATGTACACAAGGAAGATCCCTTGAAGTCGCTGGTATTCAAGCATGGGTTTAAGCGCTTTCCTGAAAAGGGTAAACCGAAGCTTTTACACACTACTTTGTTGATTGGGGTTTTCATGAGGAAAAAGAGCTTTGACTGTGCTCAAAAGACTGCATAATAATAGTAAGGTGAGGCAGGTTGGCTGCTCATTTCTATAGGCTTGTTCTTGCGTTTTTAATTGTCATGTATGCCTTTTGATGTTGACTCTCATTATGTCTTGCAAAACTGGATGAATTGAGTGTGTATACCTCTCAGATTTCCTTTTCTAGCTCCTAAATAGGATGTGTGACTACCAAAATGGATTTTTCCAGGTGATATACTGTGGTACCTTTGAAGCAAATGAGTAGAAAATGCTTGCTCCTTTTTCTCTCTTCTTTTTTTTATACTTTATTATACGTCTTATTCATATGCCAGAGCCACTTTGTCTCTTTTAGATCAGCAGCTACCAGTACCGTTGGCTATTTTAAGATGTGAATAATCCTGCAGTGGCTGAATTTCAGTCTTCAATTTGTTGTAGTCTGCTGGATTTTTAACCCTGCAGAATTAACTCAAGATGTTCTCTGATACTAGATTATTCTGATTTTTTGTGTTAACTTTCTGAATGAGGAGGCACAGGCCTAGACATTAGATACTTATTCATAGATGTTAGGGTCGGAAGGGACCTCAATAGATCATCAAGTCCGACCCCCTGCATAAGCAGCAAAGAGTGCTGGGTCTAGATGATCCCAGCTAAATACTCATCTAACCTCCTCTTGAAGACCCCCAGGGTAGGGGAGATCACCACCTCCCTTGGGAGCCCGTTCCAGACCTTGGCCACTCTAACTGTGAAGAAGTTCTTCCTAATGTCCAGTCTAAATCTGCTCTCTGCTAGCTTGTGGCCATTATTTCTTGTAACCCCCGGGGGCGCCTTGGTGAGTAAAGCCTCACCAATTCCCTTCTGTGCCCCCGTGATGAACTTATAGGCAGCCACAAGGTCGCCTCTCAACCTTCTCTTG
>NW_005842013.1:1108577-1112253 GCF_000455745.1 Alligator sinensis | reverse complement strand
GACTCATGTTCATCTTACAGTCCACTAGGACTCCAAGATCCCGTTCCACTTCCATGACCCCCAGCAGGTCAGTCCCTAGGCTGTAGGTGTGCTGGACATTTTTCCTCCCTAGGTGCAGCACTTTGCATTTCTCCTTGTTGAACTGCATTCTGTTGTTTTCTTCCCACTTGTCCAACCTGTCCAGGTCTGCTTGCAGCTGTTCCCTGCCCTCCGGCGTGTCCACTTCTCCCCATAGCTTTGTGTCATCTGCAAACTTGGACAGAGTACACTTCACTCCCTCGTCCAAGTCGCTGATGAAGACATTAAAGAGTATCGGTCCAAGGACCGAGCCCTGCGGGACCCCACTGCCCACACCCTTCCAGGTCGATACCGACCCATCCGCCACGACTCTCTGGGTGCGACCCTCCAGCCAATTCGCCACCCACCGGACTGTGTAGTCATCCAAGTCACAGCCTCTTAACTTGTTCACCAGTATGGTGTGGGATACCGCATCGAAGGCCTTCCTGAAGTCTAAGTAAACGACGTCAACCCCTACTCCTGCGTCCAGGTGTTTTGTAACCTGGTCATAAAAAGAGACTAGATTAGTCAGGCATGATCTACCTGCTACAAATCTGTGCTGGTTTCCCCTCAGCATAATTTGTCCTGCCGGGCTCTCGCAAATGTGAGCCTTGATAATTTTTTCAAAGACTTTGCCAAGGATGGAGGTGAGACTGACTGGCCTATAGTTGCCTGGGTCCTCCTTCCTCCCCTTCTTGAAAATGGGGACCACATTGGCCCTTTTCCAGTCCTTAATCCACTTAATTCATTTCAGTGGAAATTAAGCACCTAATTGCTTCTGAAAATCCCATTAGGGACTTAAATATGTTTAAAAATGTGCCCCACAGTGTCTTGGTGTTTCTGAACCTCTTTCTCTGTAATGACAAGAGACTTCATGGCCTGACAATTGCTATTCAGGCCAAGTAAATGTCATTTTGAAACATGTATTCAGCATTTTAAAACACTCTTAACATTGATTTGTGTGCCTTTGTTTTAAAACTGGGGCCCTTTTAATAAGTTTTCATAGGTGCCTTTTTAGCTCCAAGCTGGGCTATTAATTATACCCCAGACTGTACAGGAACCTACTTAATTTTATACATTTATATTGTATCAAGTCTGAAAGTGTGGGAGAATTGAATTGTATTATACAACTGGTGGTGGTTGGCGGAGGGGGGTTGTATAGGTCTTCCTACATGTTTTCCATTGGCTTTAACAAGTCTAAGGTGGAACCAATGAGGCTTACATGACTTCTGCATTTGAGTCCAGTTTCACAGTGATGTGTTAATGGACATCTGTGTGTACAGTGCACTTCCTTGCCTGTTCAACTTATAACAGAAAAGGTTATACAGTAAAAGCTTTGTTATCCAGCATGAGTGGGGTAAGGGGGTGCTGGTTATCTGAGAGTTATATGGAAGACAGTGCCATACTTGTAGTGCAAATACTTGATGTGCATGTGCATGTTGGAGAGACTCGGCAAAGATTCTGGTTGCTAAAGTGAGGATTTGTATTGGGGGGATGTTGGCAATTCTGGTTAATGGAGTATTCCAGTTAGTAAAATGATGGTTAACACAGTTTTACTGTAGATCTATTCAATTTTTTTTTTTTTTTTTTTAACCGAGTTTGTTCCTGAAACAAGAGGGGAAAAAATGCCTCTCTTAAATGAATGCAGCATTATACAAAAACCAGATTCAGACCTTGAAATCCTTAAATCCTACCCTGTACAAAATCTGTATAAAGTACGTTCCTTGTGCTTCCATTATTTATACAGATTGTGAGACGGGAATTTTAAGTAGAGTAATAAATCCATTACAGTAAACTGTCTTGCTGGAGATGATAGAGGCCAGCAGTCACTTCATTTGTGCAAGGTTTTATGCTGATGGAAGGGTCTGAAATCTAAGGAATAGGTCACCATCTTCAAGATTTCCCTGCTAGCCATGTGCAATGTGTTTTCACTGTCCATGCAAGTAGTGCTGACTGTTCGATGAAGCAGAAGAAGGCTGATCCGTCGGAGCCAAGAGGAACCGCAAGCTGTCTGCAGGGGTGCCGCACCAGGCTGTTAGCAACAGAGCCTATACATCAGGGCTGTGCGAAACAGCACCATTTCATTTCAACTTCTATTTCAAGGGACAGCGTTTCATTTCATCGTTTTGTTTAGTTTCGAAGCACTTATAACCTTTTCTCTGAAAAAGGAGCTAACATGTTGGTCGGAGCCCTTGCTACAGCCCCTAGTTAGGGCTCCACCAGCTATGGCCCCTGACCAAGATTATTAAACTGGGTACTTCCCTGCCTGTTCATGTAGGCATGCTTCCAGCACACTTATGGCACACACAATTTGCACAGAAGACGACCAAGGATGAGACGCATGCGTTACATTCCCCGCCCTTGATGACCCATGTACATGAGTGATCCGATCACTGGGATGTGGGGGATGCAGGAACACATCCATGCTCTACCTGAGATGGACCACAGCGACCTGCACCTCAGGCTCTCATGTGCTGGGTGAATGCACTAACCATTAGGCTGTAGGCTTTCTAGTCGGATGCTTATTGAATTGTCTATACAAAGCAGAACAGATTCAACAAGATAAAGATGCTTCCTCACCTCTCCTCTCCCCAAAGGAACCGTCTGCTGGAAGGTGAGTTCAAGTCTGGTCCTGAATCAGCAGAAGGGATTTTAAAATTGAGCTCCCACCCCACACACATCCCAGGGAACTATTGACTGTCTGGGGTGGGAGTCTTTCTATGTGAAAGAGGGCTTGGGCTTCATCATCTAACTTCATGGCTCTGGACAGAGATGCCTGCTAGGCTGGCGGTAGGCTTCAAACCCCTCTTTCCTTTCCTCCCGTGCTAACTGAGGCAGCTTCCTGCTCAGCTGATTTTGGAAACTCCTATGCTAAGGCACTAATCCTTCTCCTCCCCTTGCCCCCATGCACGGGGAAGCTGTGCGTTTGAGTCGGTGTTAAGGATTCCACTTAGACATAGTAATGTTCATTACTGCAATGCCAAACCCTTAAAATCTGGCCTTTAAACTTGATGGCTTACTCCGACTCCGCCACCAAGGTATGTGAGTGCCCAATTTCCTTTGGTTTTAGTGGAGTTTGGGTGCATAAGAGAATCTGTTTAGTTCCCTGAGAGGAGTTTAGGCCCTTGAGAGAGTCAGGGGGCATTACCTAACTGCACAATTACAAAGATAAGAGGCTTTCTTTTTGCTTCATGTATTTGAATTAGCTTTCCAGGGGGGGGAGCTTTCGTACCCCAATTTTAGCCAAGACCCAAGGCTATTGAAGCGCTGATGATAATATTACAAAACAGTGCGCCACCTGCTCATCGGAGCAGCGTGAGCATCAGTGCTATCAACCTCATGCCTTATTGGCACAGCAAACGATACCTGATCGTTGAGGAGATGGACTGGTTGATCAAACATACCTTTTTCATCTCTACCTCCCATGTCGGTGTCTTGCCACGTGGATGATCTGAATTTCGGTTCTGAGTCGTCTTCTCCCTGGGTTGTGGGGGTGCTGCCATCTGGAGAGCTGTAGGGTGCTTGATCAAACCATGCAGGAGAAAACAACTCTCCTTGGTCCTGGGTGAAAGACCCGGTTGGATCAGCAGTGCGTTTCCAGGCTTTCTGGGGAATCTTA
>NW_005842013.1:1086154-1108546 GCF_000455745.1 Alligator sinensis | reverse complement strand
GAAAGAGCTGACAATGGGGGCTCTGAAGACGAGTGGGGACAGTAACCAAAAAAAAGAAGCATTGGGGTAGGGGAGATCACAGAAAAAAGGCTTGTCCCATCCCTTCAAAGGAGCTTTCCTCTTAAGGGGCCTGATTTTGGTCATGGCTTACAACCATGGCTATTGGGAGTTCCCAAATGGAGGCCAGTGGAGTTTAGTTCCCTGGTTTAAACTGGGAGGAGAGGAGAACGGGGCCATCACAGCTGGTGCCGGGCTTGTTTTCAGCTCTAACTGAAGCAATATGTCAGGAGCTTTGCAAACCACAAATCGCATGCCAGAGACTCAATCAAATGAGTAGAGTATGAAAACTCATCGAAATCATAACCTGAAGTATTAGTAATCAGCTCGGTTAAATCAAAAGCTGACAAGCTAGCAGCCAGCCTGCTCGGAGCTGGTTCATGTTTGAGTGGCTCCATATGGTGAAAGTTTTGAATCAGAAGGATAGAGAGGCCAAGAAAGGCAATGAGACACTCGGCCGTCATGGGGGATGAAAGGAAAAATGTTTCTGAGATGTTACCAGGCAGAAACCTCCTGGGTTGCAAAGATGATGGTTACCTTGGCTTAGAAAGGGGGTGCCTGATGCTGAGGCAAAGGGAAAAGAGATTGAAATGGAATTGGTTTCATATTCGGATATGGGTTTTATGTGAGCGTGCCGGGGACATAACATCAGCATTTCTTGGCTGAAGCTTTTCTCCCCATTGTCTCCAAGTTTTTTATTTAGCTATTTAGTTATTTTAGTTAGTTAGTTAGTTAGTTATTTTGTTATTTATTTATTTTTATTTTTATATTTATCACTGTTGTTTGTTACAGCGCCGTAAATGTGCCGAGCACTTCAGTCGCCCAACTATACAAAGCTAAGGGGGTTGCATGGGTTAAAGCAGTGGATCGACTTAGGAGGCTACAATTAAGTTTCTGAGAGTGCCACAGCCTCCTTGTTGGCCTTTCAACAAGTGTCTTCCTCTGTGTCTCAGTTTCCCATATGTGAAATGCAGATGACAGTCATTCCCTTGGCTGTCTTGTCTATTCAAAGATGAAATCCTTAGGCAAGCCCAAGTGGCTGGGGAGCTAGGTTAATTCCCTACACAGTCCTTTCTGAGGAAACACTCTTGCTGAAACCAGTAAGGATTTTGTCTGAGGAGGGAAGATAAAACATTGAGCAAAGCATTTAACCTCTTCATTTTAGGCCTTACATAGCCTTCTTAAGGGATTATATTGGCATTCTTTCCTTTCCCGCTACACCCTTACATGGACACACTCTATAGAGATTTTCCTACAGTCTGAAGGGGGAAAAATATTGCTGGTAGCCGTCAAAAGATAAAGGATACTCCTGAAAATATAAAACGTTGACCCATGCAGTATGAAGCTCCCATATGAGCTCAGCTTTCCATTCTGGATCAAATAAAAAGTTGACCCCCAACTAGGATTACATTCAAAATGACCTAACGAAATAGGTTCTTCCACCGACCCGTGTGCGCGAATTCCCTAAACACTCAATCCCGATTCGAATTTCTCCTCCAGTTGAAAGAAAAATATCTTGTGAGGTTCCAGTCTAGCTGTCCTAAGAGTTATGCATAATTGGGATAATGTTCAGATGAGCATCCAGTGTACCTTGACCTCCAAGTCAGAATGTCTACTAGAAGGGGTTGTCTTTTTTTTGGATTTCATTGGGAATTGGCCACTGCCGGGGTTCAGGCGCTGGGCTGAAAGGGTCTGATTCAGGGGGGTAGTTCCCAGGTCCTGTCTCTCATTCTAACTTGGATCTTGCGCATCTTTTGCCTCGTTGATCTAAAGCAGCTTCACTTTGGGACCCACTTTACATACAAGTCAAATTCTGCTCCCACTTACCACAGTGAAAATTAAGTGAGCATTTCCATTCATGTCAGGATTATTTGAGATTTACACCAACAAGAGCAGTATTTGGCCCAGCGTTTTCAGGCTCTTTCAGGGTCTTCACTTCAGAACAGAATGAGAGTTAACAGTATATATCTTCTTCATATTACATCAGCAGGTATGTCTGAAAACTTCCCTCTCTCACTTTGTTTCTTTGGGTTCTTCCTTTGGTGGATATTATGCCAACTATTATGTATAGAAGTAGCGCTGCACTGAGGTCTGTGTCTGCTCCTACTGCAGTCAGTGGCAAACTTCTCACTTAGGCTGGGTTCATCCACTGATTTATGAGTAACTCCTCACTGAGGTACTAATCCACCTGCCACTGAAGTCTTCCAATGACTACAGCATTGTATTGGACTTGACTTTACCATGAGTGATAGACAAATTTAACCTGTTTGATTTCAATGGGATTGTGAACTCGACCTGGCTATTTCAAGGCAGTTTTACTCCTCTTGCTCAGGAAAAAAAAAAACCACATTCAAAAACCTTATCTTTTCCATGTGCTGCATGCGGGCTTAATCAGAAACACATTGCACCCTCCTGGCTCTTTTCCTCTCTTCAGTTGATATCCTCTTTACTGATCACCAGCTCCTAGAGACTACAGAGAGCCTCTCTAAAGTGCTTCCTATGTAATATAAAATCCAATGTCTATTTGGATACTTCATGCTGCAGAGTGACTCATAAAACTTCAAGGTGCATTGGTTTTTGAGGTAACATCAAACACGTGAAGGGAAATTTGGGATATATTGAAGCATTTGGTTCAAAGACAAAGCCTGCAGGCTATAATTTATATAATTTTAAAGAATCAACATCCTTCAAAGTATGAGCCGTGTGTGTGTGTGTGTGTGTGTGTGTGTGTGTGTGTGTTGCGGGGTGGGGATCTCAAGAAACCCATAGTTTTATAGTTGGTTGGTAGGGTCGGAAGGGACCTGAGCAGATCATCAAGTCCGACCCCCTGCCATGGCAGGAAAAAGTACTGGGGTCAAACGACCCCAGTGAGGTGTTCGTCTAAACTCCTCTTAAAGACTAAGTTGGATTGGAAAGAAGAACATAGCTCTATACAGGGATTTGGGGGACAAGAAGGCTTGTGCGACCTGGGATTAAGAGCTTGTATGTGGTGACGCCTTTGACAGTCTACAGCATTTGCAAGCTGTGTCTGTCTATATGGATGACGAGGAGAAGGAGGTGAAATTGGGATTTAATAAGGTAGATTCAGACCAGGGTCACTCTGGGTTCTCCTGGTCCCATGCAGGTGCCCTCATGGGGAGATGCTCAACCTAGGGGGATGCCAAATGCTGGCAGCTGCTTTGGGGCCCAGAGGTGCTCAGGATGGTGTCCTGGTTTGGGAAGAGGTGTAGTGGCATGGACGGAGAATGAGCTAACTGGGACCATCTCCCACGCTCTCCCCAGCAACCTCTACCATCTCGGCTCCTCTGAAGCATCTGAATGAAATTAAATCTGACTCCTGCAGTAGAAACACCAGGCTGTGTCACCACTGAGCCAGCGAGTAGGTACCATAGCGGTGATGACTCGGTGAGTAAGTACGAGGGAGAAACTGAAGCAGAAACTCAGTGGTGAGAGAGAGCATGGAAAATCGGGAACTCTCTACCCATGCCCAGTTTTACTAGGAAATAACTCCTTTCTGTTTACCCAGCTGAAGCTGTTTCTTTTTCTCAGATGCATCAGAGGAAACCTCTTACCCTTTATGACTTCAGCTATGAAATAAGACCCTGCAGGGTGAATCACAAAGAAATATCTTGCCCAATAGAGAGGGGAGTCCAGTCCTTTTTGAATTGCATCTCTGGGAAGAGGTCAATTATAAACCATTTCCTAAAGTGTAGAAATAAACGCATTGTGTGGGCTGTTCCCTGTGGTTGGGAACCTCCTACTGTCTACTGATTTAAATGGAGACGGGAACAATTGAATTCCTGCTAACTAGACCTTTTTTTTAAATTTTAGGATGTGCAATTAGCCCTCGTAGATGTTAGTCTTCTAAAAATCTCAGACAACTAAAAATGCCACCCACTTCAAATCACAGCTCAATGCCATGTTGTTTACTGACGGGGAACAGCTGGGCACAGCTGGTAAAGAGAGGGTGGTTGGCGTGCCTGCTTTTGTTCAGCTAATCCTTTCTCCTGTCTTCCCAGCTAACAAAGGGGAATAAATGGGTCAGCATTCAATAAAAACGAGAGAAAATTGGAAGTGCTTGGGCAGTGGGGGGCATGGGGTGGCTTTATGAATGGGGTTATGCACGAGGCCCTGGATAGGTAAATAACCAAGGGGCACTGTGCAACACCGCTGCTTTTCTTTCTCTCTCCTCCCATTGGAGCTCTTCTTACCCACAGTGGGGATACTGAAAGCTTGTCTCTGAGAAGTTAATGACACCCCGTTTCGTGCATGTATGTGAACAATATATAACGTGTACAAGCACCCAATGTCATTGCTGCTTTCTTATTGAAAGGCTCCATACTGTGGTGTCTTCCTTGAGCCTGGACTGAACCAGAAGTCACTGTCCACAGTTTTTTGGCTCCTTTCTCCTTCCTTCTCTACTAAGATAAATATGTTGCGTCTAACGTTTCCCCAAACAGGTGAATTTTAAGGGGCAATCAGGAGAACAATACTGGTTATAAACCCTGACTAGTAGGAGCTTAAGAGGAGGAGCAGGTTGGATCTGGTAATTAGGGCTGTGCAAAATTTCAGCAGCTGTTTTGTTTTAGAGGTGTTTCGGGCCATTTTGCTGCCCGAAACACTGAATCCAAATTGAAACGGAAAGCTTAGAAACGTCTCTGAAACTAAACGAGACATGTGAAATGTTTCAGAAACATTTTGGAAAATTTTGGAGTTTCTGAGTTTCACGACTCCGCCTCGCAGGGAGCAGAGATCTGCGCCAGGGGTCTCCTTGCTGCCGCTGCCCGCCCCACACTGTCCTGGTGACACAGGGCTGCGCAGGGCAGGCAGTGACAGTGAGGAGACCCCAGTGCAGATCTCTGCTCCCTGCAGAGCCAGGTCGCGTGGCAGGGCAGTGCCGACCTGGCTCGACAGGGAACGCAGATCCAGGCCTGCGTGGGGTGAGCAGTGGCAGGGAGGAGACCCCGACATGGATCTCTGCTCCCTGTAGAGCCAGGTCACACAGCGGGGCAGTTCTGGTCCTTGCCGTGTGACCTGGCTCTGCAAGGAGCAGAGATCTGGGGCTGCACGGGGCAGGCAGCAGCAGCGAGGAGACCCTCAGTGCAGATCTCTGCTCCCTGCAGAGATGAGTCATGTGGCAGGGACCAGGAGGCTTGCTTGCCACTCTGTGCTGCTTCCCTGCCCCGTGACCTGGCTTGATAAGGATTAGAGATCCATGCAGGGGTCTCCTCGCCTACACCAAGGGCAGCGGCCCTCCCCTTCTCCTGGATGAGCCACCCACAGCCCCATCCTGCTCCCTACTGGGGTCCTGCAGCCCCTGGCCGGGTATGACTGTGCAAAGCTTCCCTTGCAGCCTATTTGAAACAGATTCAGCCAAAATACATTTGGCCGAAACGAAATGGGACAGTGATCCGAAACACCGAAACAAACCGTTGTCCTCTGAAACGGCCGAATCCAAATCGAAACACACCCGTTTCGTACAGCCCTACTGGTAATCATAAAATGAAAGGTATTCCTACACTCGGTGGTAATCGACTGCATCATTGTCACTGAAAGGGCCATTATGTTTAGCCGTAAACAAAGGCTGAACCAATTCAAATGCCCTGCACATGGTGGGGAAAAGGGCTGCGCTCCCAATGTCCCAGAATGCAAGTTGCTCCAAAGGGGACAGAGAGCAGGTGAAGCTAAGAGTGACAGATGTGTTCAGCAGCTTTATAGGGATGTAGTAAAGCTGGGACATGTTGTACCACTGTCCCTCAGGACCTGGCGGAGATACTGGAGGTAGAGGACATAAAGCAGCCATGGGAAGTTTTAAAGACTCCAGATCAGGGATCGGCAACGTTTTTGGAAAGCCTGCCAAAAACACCTGCAAGCTCAGCTTGTAAGATGTCGGCATGCCAGGAGCAGATGGCAAGGGAGCTGGAAGGGGCCCAGTCCTTGTTGTGACAGTGCAGCCCTGGCCTCTTCCCTGCTGTCTGCCCCGAGGTGCATGTGCCAAGCAAAATGCCTTTACGTGCCACACTCTGGCACTGATGCCGGGGGTTGCCTACCCCTGCTTTAGATTCATAAGGTCCCTAAGGAACTATTGTGAACCTCTAAACTGACTCTCATATCACAAGCCAAATAAAATCTGTATCAAGTTTATAACCATTTTTGGCTACGGAAGTAGGAGGGCCTTGTAGACGGGATGTTCAATACCTGGCTCTGACGCAGACCTTGTATGCAACCGTGGACACGCACTTAAACATGCTGTACCTTTCTGGCAAAGTCTGAGTAGTAAGACTTCACTGTTGCTTGGGATTGTTGCAAGGATTAATTCATCACAGTTTGTCACTTTAGCCAGAGACCCTTGTCTGTCCCTGTGAGGCACTTGTACCACAGAGATGAATGTTTGTCTTACGTCTCCTGACGCCAAAACTGCCAGCCCACTTTTCTTGTCTGTCCTGATGCCTCCAGCATGCTGCATGTTGAAAGCTTTCTATAAACACATTTTAAAAAGCCCACCAAATTGATAGTATTAATAACAGGAATAAATACGCCTTTGTAGTTGTGTAGGTCTTCACATCTTCAAAGTACTTCTCAAAATATATACCAGGAAGTTCGGATTTTCCAGGCTATTGTTTCTGCTTCTGTTAGATGTTTCTTTTGATAGCATGAACTTCCAGAAAGAATAGCCTTTCACATTTTATTTAAAGTACTCCTGCCATCATTGCTAAAATCGTCTTCTACACGAAAGCAATGATTTTAAATAGTAACATTTCTTGTGTGTATATTGTTACTGCTCTTTGATCGCTTTACAAATTGGCTAGGCATTCCTACACCTGGTGGAATGAACAAAACCTTTGTCTTTTAGTGTGTAGTAAAGGGGTTGGGAGGCTGGCTGTGTGGGTGGGGGAAGGAATGTAGGGGCAATAAATGTAGTGTGTGCTGAGAAAATATCATCTGCAAATACCTTTGGAAATGCACATGCTGATTTCTGAGAGATTGCACTTATGAAGTGCTTCTATACCAGGATCCCAGCATTTTATAAGTGTTAAAACTCACAGTCACACTAGAAGGTACAGTCACCCTGTGAAGGTACTTAATTATCATCCTCACCAAACAGAGAAAAGGAAGTTCAGAAAGAGAAAGGAATTGATCTCATCTCATTTAAAGTCGATCGCAAAGCAGCCCAGATTCAGAATTGAGCTCTAAACTGTTTGCTCCAATCATGTGAACCCTGATCCTGCCCCCGTACGCTCAATGAAAGCTTTGCCATAGGATCAAGTCTATACTGAGTCACCGAGAGGAGAGAGAGAGATCTGGAGTGGGGCCGAGTGACAAACTGACGCCATCAAAATTCAGACCACGTTCATTGGAAAATATTGCTAACAGCCATGGAGCATTCAATGGTTTGGTGCCCGTTTACAAGTTGACCTGGCTGGTTTTTGTGGCTTCCCATTGAAACCATGGGAAATATATGCTTCTCTTTGGGCTTGAATGGGAAATGTAGCATGTTTAGTTCTGATTTTCTTTTCTTTTTTCCCCTTAATGTTTTGAATCCTAGGCTCAAGGCAAAACTTGGTGCTTAGGAGGGAGGCATGATCCAAAATCAAACTGAAGGACGTTTTCACACACTCCTGAGATGCCACCTCCTCTGTTTGCACAGTTTTTGACACTTTTCCTCCAACTGTAGCTATTGGATTATGGTGGGTCCTTTAAAGTGAGCAAGCCGACTCCTCCATATTGGAGCAATGCAGCCAAAATGAAACAAATAGAAGGGGTGGATGGTATGTGGCCTGTGTTCTGGCTCTGATGACATTGGCAATCAGAATCAGCAAGTCAGCCTGGAGAAATAAATGTTGCAGGAAAGGTTACATAATAGAAAACTGTTTCTAAATCTATTTTATCTCTGAACAGGTTTGAGTATCATAGCACCAAGGTACCTTTCTCTTTTTGAATGCAACTGGGGTCCTGACTTCAGTTGCTGTACATCAGTCTAGTTAGTATGGCCCTATTGGCTTCAATAAATTTGCATCGGCCGAGAATCTGACCCTAGGGCTAGGGACAGACATTCAAAAAGGCTGAACCTGAATTGATTCAATCTTTGCAGGTTAGTCTAACCTGGCTAGGCTGAAACAGTTTTCAAGTGCACAGATATTCCGTCTGGACTGAAGAAATGCTGGCATATGCCTGAAGTGGGGTATGGGGACCCCAGGGGGTCCTAGAAGCTGGGGAGCAGCCCTCCCTTCCCTTAGACAGTGCTGAGCTGAGAGGGACATGGCCAGACCCCAGCAAGATGCTCTGATTCGGAAGCACCCCCCCCCCCCCTCCTGGCCAGCAAGGGAGCCAGCAGGGAGTTGATAACGTAGCGTTTGGTACCCCATCAAGAAAACAAAAGCTTCTCCTGTTAGTTTAAGCTCTTCTTAAACAACTTTTTCCAAGGAAAGAATGGAGGGAAATTACCAGCTACCTACTGATTAGCTCCAAAAAGCCCTAAGCAGACACTGACGTGTCTGCCTTTGTCCTGTCTGCCTTGTGTAGACACCTCTCAGCATTAGCTAGCATACTACATGCCAGCTATGGTCCATATGGGAGAAGAGAGTGGGGGATCCCTGCTTGAGTGGCCGGGGGGTGCGGAGGAAGCCAGGCAGACACTGCTGTGCCTGCAGTCTCTGTTGGAGCTCCAACCAGGGAGCAAGGGGTGGGGCCAGCCCTGCAGTGGAGCAGAGAGCCCACCCAAGGCTGCAAAGCATCTGGGATGCTGGGGGACTCTGGTTTAAATTAAACCAGGAAAGGGTCTGGGACAGACATTGCATAAGCCAGTTTGACCCAAACCAGTTAAACCTGGTTGAATGTAGTATCAGACATATCTCAAACCAGTTTCAACTGGTTTATGTGCCCCGAATGTCTGTTCTGTTGCAGGTTTAAACCAGTTTCTGATCACTTAAATTAGTTTGTGTAGTGTCCATTTCTAGCCTGGGAGTTTTGCCATTGACATCAGTGGGAGTGGGGCCGTGCCGTGGTTTTGCAAGACCAGAGAAGATCAAAGAATTTCAGTTTCTAGGAAATAACAGAAGGAGGAAACCCAGTCACTAAAGACTTCCTGTTCCTTCTCAAGGAGAAATGGACAAACAGCCAAAGCCAGTGAACAACAGGGCTCTTTATAACCTGGCTTCCCCTTAAATATTCCCATCTGGGACATGAATGAACATTTACCTTCTGCTTCAAACTACCACAAAAAAGCGGTGCAAACACTTTTAAAAATAATGTGATTGGGAAACCGCTCATAAGCTCTTCACACAAGCAAAAGTGACAGCATAAAGCATACGGTGAATGGTCATCTTTCTAGATGCATGTATGTTTTCCTCCATAGTAACTGACCTCTTTATAATGATGGATGTATTGTCCTCCCAATGCCACCATCAGATAAGGAAGCACCATTTCATATATAGGAAGCTGTAGCATAGACAGAATATCTTACCCAAGCTCAAAGAGGGATGGAGTGGGAGCTGAACCTGTATCTCCTGAGAGTTTGGTCCATACCGGAACAGCAAAGCTCTCCTTTATGTGTCTAGATGTGAAGTCTCTACCTCGACATAATTCTTACATGTTTTCTTCGGATCGTAGGGCTGGAAGGGTCCTCCAGAAGTCACCTAGCCCAACCCCCTGCCTGAGGCAGGACCATCCCGATCCAAACCATCCCAAACAAAATCCTTGCCTAACCTATTGTTAAAACTACCCAGGTGACCATCACACAACCATAAAACAGTGCTCTAACTTGCCCCTGCTTTACCTGTGGCATGATGGTGGCCAATGCCCTGCTGATGCAAGTAACATTAAGATGTGTGTGAGAGATCCAAGGAAGAGGACCCTGCCTCCCCCACTACAGAGGAAGGCAACCCCCGCCCCCCCAAGTCCATAATAGTCTGACCATGGGGTCAAACTCCTTCCTGACCCTAAAAGTGGTGATCAGTATGACCCTGAGCAGAGGGGAAGACCCTTTAGCCAGGAACCTCTGGATTTTAGGCCCAGCAGGAGCAATGGTGCACTTCAGTCACAATCTCTAGTCAGCTGCAGCCAATTCCCAATGCTGCTGAGGAAGGCAACCCCCCAAAATGTAGTAAGAAGAGGTGGGGGGGGGGTGCTTTCGTGGCTGCATGTGGCAACCAGCAAAGCCCAGGAATATGGGAAATACCTATAGTATGAGCATAACTATTCCTAGATCACTCCTGACCAGTGACTGTCCAACCTCTTCTCGAACACATCCAATGATGGAGAGCCCACAACTTCCCTAGGCGTCTGTTCTACTGCATCACTGTACTAACAGTGAGGGCATTCCCTCCCCCTCATCTTTATGCGAGCCCTTTAGACTGTACCATTTGCCCTTTTAAGCTCCTTTTCTGCAAGCTTGAACATGCCTATTTCCTTCAACCTCTTTTTTATAACTTGCCTTCCAAGCCCTTTATCATTGTCGTTGCCTTCCTTTGGATCCTCTCTAATTTTGCCACATCCTTTTTTAAAACATGGAGCCTAAAACTGTACATAATACTCAAGATGGGGCCTAAGTAGTGCTGAGTAGAGATGTACTGTCACCTCCCAGGTCTTGCACCTAATACTCCTGTTGAAGTAGCCCAAAATCTCATGCAAGTCTGTGACCTACTAGTACATACTTGCACGAGGCCTTGGATAAATTGATCTGTATGTTTCTAGCATAGTTTATTGTGCTGTTCCCAATAAGAGGGAACAGATGAAACATCATCCTTTGTAGAAAATATAACTTGTTTCAGGCTCACATCCATAGAGACAAAGCCCTAAGATAATGGAAATTAAGAGTCATTGGAATCAAAGAAACAAGCAACAAGACGTTGGCTAGGAGATTCTGTCCCAAACCTGGATGTTTTGGCAATGACTTTCTCCCCTCCAGCAGCTTGCTGATTCACAAGCTATGTTGCATGTGTGATCTTCATGATTGGATCCAGATGTGTATCAATGGGAAGTGAGTTTGTAATGGAGAAACTTCTGCTTGCCCTTTCAGCTGCTAGCGAAAAGTGAAAGGTGCCTTGCAGCTTGTACACATCTTAGGGGAGTGACTTCTTGGGAGAAATGAGTAAAATATGATGCGGTCTGTCTGGTTTCTTGGTGTTGGTTTCCTGGAGGCCAAATCATTCCTTTGGGGAGACGCTTATTGAGCAAGAATGTTGCCTGTTGCCCCTTGTGTGCCATATTTCTTTCTTCTTGCATAGTTTTCTAAGCGTCAGGGGCTTAATCCTGCAATGTGGTCAGCACCTCCTGGAGATGCCAAACATCCTTGATTTCACTGTTCTTAATTAGGGATCCCAGTACCCAGACTTCTTAGACACAGATCTACATGGCAGCAGAGGTGACTTGACCCGGTGTCTTTCAGGAGATCAAGTGGGCTCCAGGCTATTTTCTGTGAAATTTAAGGCCTTGTCTAAATCTGAATGTTTTACTGCTTTTAACTCTACCATAGAACCCGAATCATGTGGGTGGTTTGTAACCTGCTGAATTCCCAGTCGGTTGCCAAGTCATGAATGGGCTGCCGCACAGCTGGTTGCTGTGGCTTTTACTCCAAAGGGCACCACTTCTCTGATCACCTGCAACTTGTCAGCAGTCCTGTGCAGCTGACTAGAGAAACAATCATGGGTGGATCTAGAATATTGAAAAGGGGGGTACAGACGGTGAGGTACATCGTGACATATAATATAACATACTTTTTTCCTGTTAAAAATAAACTTTACTAATATGCTAGGAGCCTAGAGCTGCATTATTCAGTTTAAGATTGAAGCAAAAACATATAACTGTATTGGAATGAGTTAAAAACAATCTTCTGAACTGTGTAATAGGCGCCCCATGACCAGAAGCAGCTAACAGAAAGCAGAATTGCAGAAATAAGGACCATCAAGACCATTAAAAGACTGTCCACACCTGGGGTTTGAAGTGTTTAGAAGGGATCAGGAAGATGATAATGAGCCAGTTGAGTCCTTCAGCACTGCCTGACTAGAAATGCTACTGCTACTGCCAGGCGGTTGGTTTTAAACTTTGGGTGGAGCAGGAATCAAAAGGGTGCAGGTACAATAGTTTTACCTCCTAGACTGCCCCTGAAAACAGTACCCTTTGAAATAAAAGTCACAGCAAACATTTGGACCACCTCAATGGGCCTCTTAGCTGTGAGGCCTTGTTGGTTCACAAGCCCTCATCTTCACAGGGGCCATAGAACCTAAGCCCATGATCTGTCCAGAGTCTCCCATCCACTTCAAACAGTTATAGCATCTGTGTTTAGACATGTATCATCTCTCAGATGAAAGGACTTCATAGAAGAAGGCTAAGGCATCCCTGCTGGTATCCTAATCTGTGTTTAGACATGTATCATCCTCAGATGAAAGGACTTTATAGCAGAAGGCTAAGGTATCCCTGCTGGTATCCTAATCTGTGCTCTGGGGAGGCCAAGTACTGGGATCAAATTAAGAACACCATTCTGAGCCGGCGAGAGCAATCTCTCTGGCTGTAGAGGGTAGCAAAATTGTGCCTCTTGTACCAGTGTCGCTTTTCTTTGAAGGAAGAAGACAAATGAGTGACGTGAGACTAAGCTTAAGGCACTGTTACACTGCTATAACAGCTTACACACCAGACATTTGCATTAAAAAAAACAACCCAAAGGTTAAAAATTGCACCCCTAAAAGACCTGTATCTTTTTAGGAGAGTAAGGGTTTGCCCTTGGCTCACCCTTTTCCTCCCTGAGGATAGGGTACGTGCTGTGCCCCAACAGCAGAACCAGTTAATTCTACATGCCGATATTTTTCTGACTGTCACATTTTGATTGGTGATTTTAGATTAGTGGCTAGTGTCTGAATACAGCTTCTGGGAGTTGTGAAAGTGCCTGAAACCTCTGAAAGTGCAATGAATTTGATTACAATGGATTACTTACCAAACATCAAACATAAAAAAAAATACTCCTTGAATAGTTGTACTCGTTGCCTGCTTTCCCTTAAGCAAAACTGACTTAATCCAGTGATATGGGAAGAGGGAGGGGGGGATGACAATAATTCTTGGATGCATGCTTCCAAAGCATGTCTCAAGCTTTTAGAAATTCCTAGGATTCTGACTGAGTTAGATGAGATGAATATTGCTCAGTTAACTGAGCCAGAAAGGTTGGTCTGGTCAGTCTAAAACGTCTCTTTAAAGCAGTGAATGAAGACCCCCTACTGCATTCTTGTATTAAAGAGGGATCTCGGGCATGCCGCTGATTCCAGGAAGCAATGTAAACACCCGCAGATGTGTGCTGCCTGCTGCCATTTATCCTAAGATCGGCATGTATTTCATTTTAAAAACAAAATAGCTATGGTGATAACAAAACGGTCAGGAATGGAGCCCTGTAATGTCTAATTGGAGTCCTCCCACTCCTAAGTCTGCTGTGCGCAGTTATTCAGTGATGCTGCAGCATTCACTTTGACTCCCATGGTGAAACCCAGAAGGGAGCAAACTCTCTGTTGAGTTTTAGCTAAGCCCAGGACTGGAAAGAGACAAAAGGGACAATACTTGGTCTTTGTTCCCCCACCTGGCTTCCAGTCCTGCAGCAGCTACTGCTTGCCTAGTCAGAAGGATCTCTAGATCTGTAGAGAAGTGGGTGTCTTGAAACAATGCATGAGAGACTTGAACCCCATGTACCTCATGGGGAGAAATTTCTTGCTGAGTGGAAATAAAATCATAGCAAATAAGGGTGGGAAGGGACCTCAGGAGGTCACATTTAGTCCAACCCCCTGCTCCAAGCAGGACCAGCCTCAGCTACAGCATCCCAGCCAAGGCTTTGTCTAGCTGGGCCTTAAAAACCTCCAAGAATGGAGAGATTGCACCACCTCCCTAGGTGACCTGTTCCAGTGTTTTACTACCTTCCTCATGAGAGTTTTTCCTAATATCCAACCTAAACCTCCCTTGCTCCAACATGCTGCTCCTTGTTCTGTCATTTGCCACCACTGAGAACAGTCCAGCTCCATCCTCTTTTGAACCCCCCTTCAGGGATTGGAAGGCTGCTATTCAATCCCCACTCAGTCTTCTCTTCTGCAAACTAAATCATCCCACTTCCCTGAGCCTCTCCTCACAAGTCATGTCCCCCAGGCCCCTCACCATTTTTGTTGCCCTCCATCAGACTCTTTCCAACTTGTTCACATCCTTCCTGTAGTGGGGGCCCCAAAACTCAACACAGGACTCCAGATGTGGCCTCACTAGTGCTGAATAGAGGGGAATAATTTCTCTATCTGCTGGCAATGCTCCTACCAATGCAGTCCAATTGCATTAGTCCTAAAGTTAGTCCCAAATCAGTTCACACACACAGCATTACTGCTCAGTAAGGCATCTACATGTGTGTTACTGTGCAGTAGCTAATCGGGGGTAAATTTGATACCTGCATGACTCAGGTATCAAATTTACACTCAAGCTGGCATAAATCACCATATTTATTGTGCAGTATGGGCATGCACGTGTAGATGCACACCCATACTACACAGTAATTTCAGTTACTGCATAGTAAATGTGCACGTGTCATGCTTTTGGTGCTCTGTAGCAACATATTGGTGCTATTGCCAATGCGGGAAGTATCATCTACATATGTGGTATGGAAAAAGTTCCCTGGGGGAAATGCTGCAGCTTGTTGCTTTTTCCAGATGTTGCTGCAGACAGATCACTGTCCTTTTTAGTAAGCATTTCATGTTTTCTGTTTGTCAGCTTTTCCTCTGCTCGTCTGTCCATTGTCCATCCCTCAGTTCATTCTCTTCCCCTCTCTTCCCCTCCCCTACAGTCTAGTATAAGTGTACCCTATGAATGAAATTCCTTGTTTTTATGCAACTTCAAATAGAGGGTGACAACTAAACTTTTAAGACAAGCTGACTGTTGCCAACCCTTAAAATGCAATTCATGACTATGGAACCTTATCATGAAGCTTCTGATTGAAAAGGGGGTTGGTCTTGTTGTAAAGAGCAGAGCAACTTGACTTCACAGACCGTCGTTTTGGGAACGCCTGAAACAAACACTTTCAAGAACACATCTTGCTTGCACATGGATAGGCCACTAGCTGTGACTCACAGATGTTGTCATGATCATCGTCATCATTATTTTATTAGACTAGCGCTCCGTGATTCTGCTATACGTGGTACAAACATGTGAACAAGACACTGTTCCAATGGTGTGACTGGCAAGGGCGCCAGATCTGGTCACTTGAGTCACCCTTTCCTATCCCACATATCCTTCTCCCATTCCCTCTTCTGCTGTTCCCTGCTCCTTAGGAAACTGAGGCTCATGTGTCACCATGACAGATGTGGAAGAACTAAGACCAGTGGGTGTGTACATCTGGGGACAGGGTCTGAAAAATATTCTAATATTCTAGACGAATACATTGGAAATGCGCTTTTCCATATAGCCGAAAGCCAAAATAAACACAACTATGTATCAGGCATGTTTGAATAGCAAATATTCAGCATGGTTTTCTTTGCTGATCTAAAACGGAGGTGCTGCTTCAGCGTTCACTTGGAGATCTGTGTTTGTTGCCCAAAAGAAGTGCTGAATTATCCAGCGGCACAGTGTCACCAGCCACCAGGCAGGGAGCAGTTGGATCTGCTCTATTTGGGCCGCCGGCTGTAAGGGCCTGACTTGGGGTGCCACATTCCAGTGCAGGAGATGCCGATGCTCTAGGGTCCAGATTTACCCAAGTGACTTGAAACTTTGGGTGCCTCGATTATCAAGCACCCACTACAAGATGCTTTAAAGGGGGCATTTTAGAGGAGCTCAGCACTTGCCATTGGCTATCCCAAAGTAGTGTCTCCCTAGGGTTGCCAACTCTGACTGAAGCTATTCCAGGAGATTTTTTTTCCCCCAACCTGTCATAATGTCATTAATTGTACTGTTCGACCCGTTCATCTCCTGGATTGCTTTTGATAGTCACTGGGAGATCGATGCTGATTCTGGTACACTCCCAGCCAATCCGGGAGGGTTGGCCACCCTAAAGCTTGCAAATTCCTATTTCCTTTTGAAAAAATTGGTCCAGGGATGTATGGGGCACTTCAGGAAAGCAGGAAACAGCATTTGGTGATGGATTAAATGTGGCCAGCGCTGCCTTTTGGTGCGCATGCAATGTCATCAGCTTGTCCCCTCAGTGTCTAGTTTTAGTGCCATTGACATATTAACCTACGGGCCAGGGTGCGAGTCAGGGTGCAAAGGTGCAGCCGGAAGTGAGAGAGGGAAAAGGGAAATGCAGGTCTTCTCCTTTTGCCGAGGGCAGGAGAGTCACAGCAGCTCAGTAGGGTCTCTTGAAGCATGTGATTACAGTGTCTAATGAAGCTTTGTGTACCTCTGTACCACTTCCGTGGTGCTCCCAAGAGGGTGGCCCTCACCCCACCCATCCACCCATGCTGACTGCACCCACCAAGTCTTGAAACCAGGCCACAAAACTGGCCTGAGAGCATTTCGCACTACTACTTCAGCCACGCCAGAAGCAGATCTTGGGAGTGGCATGGATACAGCAAGGGGTATCGCTGCCTCGTGCTGGGGAACAGCACTTGCAAAATGGTAGGAGATGCTTGAGAGCAGCAGTATAGCTGAAGCTAACCAAAGGCAACTGTACCTTGAAAGGTGTCTCCCTTTCTTTTACTTGCTGGGCTGGGATATCAGCCTTTTTTAGTCCTGAGCCAGGATATCAGAAAGGGTTAAGCCACTGCTAATCGTCATCTGTGCGGTGATTCACACACTGCAAGTTCTAGACCAGAAAGATATAATTTATGCATGAAATAAATTAAGAGTCATTGGCATTATCAAGTATACGGTGATAAAGCAATTGGGCCAGATTCATCATTGGACCTACATCAAGGATGAAAGAGGGATGCATTTGGCCTACTGTTTGTGTTGTAAGAGTCATTTCCTGACTCCTGGTTCCCACTCTTCACTCTATCGTGTACATGCCCATGTATTTTTTGACAAAGCTCCCAGGAGACGGGAGAGCTTTCTTTCAAACTCCACATTTATAGATTCTCCTCTTGGTTCAGATGACTTTCTCTTTTATCAAGAGGAGTCTGCTAGCAAACCGCTGACGCAGCTCCGGACCTCTGAGACCTTTCTGTCAGTGACTTTGGCTGGGGAGCCTCGAACAGAGGAGCAAGCTTAGTTTAGATAAGATTTATTTTCTTAACCCACTAAAACAAGTTTTCAGATTTTGTTCTGGTATGGAAAATGAACTTCAAAGTTGTTCCCCCCTCCCTTTCTTTTTTAGGGTGTAAAAACATAAGAGACATGACTAATGCCATGAATTTCCCATTTTTTTTCCTCCTTACTAATTTTATTAAAATGTTTTTCAGAAGCGTTCAGGCGGGAACCTGTGAGAACTCCCTTCCTGTTCTCAGAGATGTGTCGAGATCAGAGGCCATGTGATGTTTAATTTTTTTTTTTACATACTACAGTGGTCTGAAAGGGGAGATAGATAAAGCTAATTCACACACATGCACAGAAGGAGACATGATCCTAGTGATGTGAACCAGATGTTCTCTGTCTGACCCCAGTAGACGGCAATTTAACTCATCCTCAGTTGTATAATATAAGGAGGTTTCTATCAAAACATTTCCAAAAGAGAGTTTAGCTGCTTCTAGACTGTATTTCAAATGCTATTTGTTACAAATCTAGCTTCTTTTGGTTACAAAAACGTTACGAATCTGAATTCGAAGATGCAGAACCGGGGGCAAAGATCATTAGAGGTATGGAGGGGCTTCCATAGGAGGAGAGACTAAAGAGGCCAGGTCTATTTGGTTTAAAGAAGAGATGCTTGAGAGGGGATGTAAGGGTTTACAGAATGCTAAATGGTGAAGAGAAAGTAAACGGGGATGCATTATTTATTCTCTCTCACAATACAAAATGTAAGGGGTCATAAAATGAAAGTAGTCGGTAGTAAGTTTAAAACCAACACAAGGACATTCTTTTAAAGTGTGGAACTCATTGCCACAAGATGTTGTGGAGGCTGACAGTTTAGACAGGTTCAAAACAGGATTGTACACATGCTTGGTGGAAAGGGGCATCAGCTGGTGTTGAGCAAGGGAGTTAGGGGCACGGCCTCTGAACCAGAATTTCCTGGACCTTAAATGCTGGAGGCTGCAGGTGAGAGAAGGACAGTGGGGAAAAAACCCCGGGCAATACCCTGGTTATTCTCCCTTTCAGCATCTCCTCTTTGCCACTGTGTGACACAGGATACTGGACAAGATGGACCTCGATGAACCTATGTTCTCACCCAGTTACTGGCAGTTCTTTTGTTCTGGTTAGTCTGTTAGGTGCAACTCTACCTACCTTCTGCCTGTTTAGAAAGTTGTTCGTGAACCATTCCCGAGTTTTCTGAGGCTGTATTGCTGTTTGTAAAGAATTGGTCAAATGGTTTCAGTGAATGGTGTTTGGATTGCTCTCAGGATGTGCAGTCACCAAGGCTGCGTTTATTGTTTTTGTGTCACCCACATCACAAGTTGTCAGCTCCGAGCGGATGAGTGATGCTCTTTTAAGCTGCCTATACACATGCTTAGGGTGGAGGCGGGGACCGTTTTAGTTAGAGCAGTTCCCAGACAGCCTCTCTAATTAAAACAACTTACCACCGTGTGTATTAAGCCCCCAGACATTTCAAAATGACTGTGGGACACTTTATCTAAAGCAAATTTGATGAGGTTTACATAAAGCACCCCTGTGGCCATTTTGAAATGTGTGGGGGCTTAAAACATGCAAAGGTGAGGTGATGCTGGAATTTCTCATTAGAATGCAGAGCAGATTCAATTAATCGGGTCTGATGCCTTCTAATTAGAGCCCGGATGAGCACATCTATAGGCACCTTTAAGCAGGAGAGTGATCCATCCAGAATATGTTTCCTAATGTCCAGAATGTTTCCTAATGCAATAATTTCTTTTGCATGGCGGTGGGGTTTTACCTACACTCTTGACAACCTTCTGAGTACTTACCTGACTCAGAGTGAACCAAACTCAGGCACTTATTTATAAAAATATTTATAGCTTAATGTTGTTCTACTGCTAACATAGCTTTATAGCTATTCCCTACGCTCTGCTGGTTTCTTTCTTGCTGACCATTTGAAGCTGCTCTTCAAGAGATGTTTGTTGCTTTAATAAAAATATGTACGAAGAGTGTCAGGGATCCAGGTTGTAGCTGTATTGGTCTAGAGGCAAAAGGATTCAAAGCTCGTGGAAGAGGTGATATCTTTTACTAGACCAGCTAGATATTTGCAAACATTATTTTATTTATTTGCAAGCTTTTGGGCCCACTCGCCCTTCATCGGGCATAGGAGAGAGCAGAGATTGTAAAAGTTCTCCTAGGTAGAAATGAAAGTTCATATTTCACAGGAGATCTGAAGGTGTGGTAAAGTCTCCTGTTTCAAATAGTTCATTTCCTAACCTGGACAAAATGAACTATTCCAAACAGGAAACTTTTTACCACACCTTCAGCTCTCCTGTGAAATATGAATTTTCATTTCTGCTAGGAGAACTTTTACAATCTCTTTTCTCTCTTATGCCTGATGAAGGGCGTGTGCGCCCAGAAGCTTGCAAATAAATACAATAATTTGTTTGCAAATATCTAGTTGGTCTAATAAAAGATATCACCTCTTCCATGAGTTCTGATTCCTATGAGGAGTGTAACATTTGAACGCATTAATCCAGGGATTCAGTCACGGAGACCTGGGGGAGGGGTGGCACACTCCTGATCCTCCACTTGGCTTGGCTAAGCGCAGAGGCCATTATTTAATTTGGAGAAAAGAAGACTGAGGAAGGAGATTTGATAACAGTCTTCAAATACCTGAAGGGAGATTGTAGTTGGGGTGGAGTTGGTCTTTTCCCTGTGGCCATTTACACTGTTCGAAGAATAGTGTACACTATTCTTAAAAAAAAATACACTATTTAAAAGGATTACGTTACTTTAAAAGATTAGGACTAGTAGCAATGGTCTCAAGCTGCAGCAGAAGAAATTGAGGTTGGAGATTAGGAAGAACTTGCTTACTATGGGGGTGGTCAAGCACTGGAACAGGCTGCCTAGAGAAGTTGTGGCATCTCCATCCTTGGACATTTTCAAAAGCAGGTTAAACAGACACCTGGCTAGGATGTTTTAATTTGGGATGATCCTTCCTTGAGCAGGGGGTTGGTCTAAGTGACCTTGTGAGGTCCCTTCCAGACCTCCTTTCCTATGATTTCATCCTTCTTCCATGGCAGTACCCCTTTGATCATGCTCTGCTGTTGGAAGGTCACCCTTACAGTCATTTGATCCTTTGCGAGCCATTTCAGGTGACTTAATGGCTAGCTTATATCTGCATGTATCACCAAGTATCCTCAGAGGTTGATCTTGAGATTGAGAGCATTACTGAGCAAAGTCACTTCTTCTGTAGGGCAGATATGCTGTCGCCCTGAATTGGGAAGGTATTTATTTGCATGGTTAACTTTAGACATCTGAATAGTGCCACCACAATGTGTTAAGTACCTTCCTGAAGCAGGGCCTTGCTAACCAGGGATTATCTCAGACTTTCACTTTGGAACCTCCATGTCATTTTTAGCAGGAGGGTCAATACGATGGAGGTGTTTTTTATGATGTAAGCATCTATCCCATAGGAACTGGGCAAAAACTGTCAATTAGATATTAAATGGTGGTGGCATTAAATAGCTATTAATCAAGGGTTGTTCTGGAAATGTCATCATAGTGATGACAATATTACCTTGTCACTTGCTTTTCACTCTTATTATTTTACTTACCTTCTTTGCCTTATGCCAACTCCAGTTGACTGCTTACTAGTCCTGTCAGGCATTCCCCCTCCCCCTCTTCCCCATTCCCCACCCCAACGTCTGGAGGCAAGCTGTGACCCTGACCACCCAAGATCCAGACCATTCTTTACACTCCAGCCTAGTAGCCACAAGCCAAAAAGCCAATTATTGCCTGAAGTCTCAGTACCCGTTCTCCACTCAGGTGAATGAGCTCATCGTGAATGGCATCAGGTGAATGGCATGTTACCTACAGCATGCACCTCCCATCAATGCAGCAGGCAATACTGTAGGTTGCACAAGAACTGCAGCTAAAGAACTTCATCCCCAACACCAGTCTCCACCCATTGGGATAGCTGCTGCCCTGAAAGGCCTGGACTGCTCTTAACTGTCTCAAAATGGGCGTTGGATGGTTTAAGGTGAGCATGCATTTTTGAGGCCTCTCCAACAATGGCTGCATCTGTGGTGCTCAAGCTCAGATGGCTGACCACGTCATCTATGAATACCCTTATGGCCTTCCTTCGGGTGCTCGAGGTCTTATTGACATTGCCCATTCTACCTGTTGGTGTCTTTCTGGCCCTCATGCTTCTCGCATATGAGTGTGGGGACTCTCGCTTCATCATCATCACGTCTTACTCTTTGTGTACGGTATAAAACACAATAGGAAAGGATGTGAAAAGCATTGTATTTTACCAGCAACCTTCAGAGCCATCCCTTTTCCTTGCTTGAATGTATTTTAAGATGCATTTGGTGTTCTGTGCAAAGACCTAGATGAGCAGTGCATAAGGAAATAAGGTGCTGTCAAGACTTAGACTTTTAGCTGTGTAGGGAGCTTTATTGTGGAAAAGAAGGAGCTTAGGGACGTTAGGTGCCTACAGGGTTATGCAGTAAATGATTGAACGTTTTGAAGATCTCAGTGTGTCAACAGAAGGAAAGGAGTGAAGAAGTCCCCCACCCAGACTAGCCTTTAGCGTGGTGGTTCAGACACTATTGGGGGAAGTGGAAAATGTCTGTTTAAATTGCCTCAGGGTGAGAAGGACCGAAAACCTACTTTTTTCCTCTTCCTAGTCAAGTGCTTCAACCACTAGATTAGTGAGCAAAAGGTAGGTGTCCCCACCATCATCATGTGCCTAAGGCTAGCCTGAGGGTGGGCAAATATTTTGGGTGGAGGGCCACTTAATTAGTTTTGGTGAGCTGTTGAGGGCTACAAATGTAGCTTCACCCCTTGACAGGTGTCCCACCCCCTTGTTACCATCTTGGGACTGGAAGTCCTGCTCCTAACTCCTGACCTTTGCCACTGGAAGTGCCTCCCCTTGCCCTGGAAGTACTCCATTTGGGACAGGGGTTTGCCATCTTGAAACCAGAAAAAAATAAACAAATCATACACTAAGAAAGCCAAACATCTTCTATAACTTATTTTAATTTTATTTTTTTAAAATAGTTTTGTCCTGATTTGTGTGTGTTTGCATTGTGTATATAGAGGTGATTGCATTGTAGCTCAAAATAGTCTTACTCTTGTATATTGCATTGCGGGAGTAAGGGGGTGTATGTGGGGGGGGTTGGGGAGTGG
>NW_005842013.1:1079197-1085959 GCF_000455745.1 Alligator sinensis | reverse complement strand
CGAGGTCAGACGACCCCAGCCAGGTGATTGTCAAGCCTCCTCTTGAAGACCTCCAAGTTAGGTGATAGCACCACCTCTCTTGGCAGCCCGTTCCAGATTCTGGCCATCCTTACTGTAAAAAATTTCTTCCTAATGTCTAACCTAAATCTACTCTCCACTAGTTTGCATCCATTATTCCTAGTTACTTCCTGGGGTGATCTGGTAAACAGTGCATCCCCAATTCCCTGCTGTCCTCCCCTAATAAACTTGTAGGCGGCTACAAGGTCACCCCTCAGTCATCTTTTGTAAAGGCTGAAGAGATCCAGATCCCTCAACCTCTCCTTGTAGGATCGTTCATGGAGACTACTAATCATGCGAGTGGCCCTCCTCTGAACTCTTTCCAGATCCTCTGTGTCCCTCTTGAAGTGTGGCATCCAAAACTGGACCCAATAATCCAACTGCAGCCTGACTAATGCCGCATAGAGAGGGAGCATCACCTCCCTCGATTTGTTGGTCATACATCTGCTAATACATGACAAGGTGCGATTGGCTTTGTTGATGGCCTTGTTACACTGCCGGCTTATGTTCATCTTGGAGTCAACTATGACTCCAAGATCTCTCTCAGCCTCTGACCTGCTGAGGAAGTCGTTCCCCAACCTATAGGTGTGCTGGGGATTCCTCCTTCCTAGGTGGAGTACCTTACATTTATCTTTATTAAATTGCATCCTATTTCTCTCTGCCCATTGATCCAACCTGTCCAGGTCAGCCTGAATCTGCTCCCTGTCCTCCAGTGTACTAACTTTGCCCCATAACTTGGTATCATCTGCAAACTTGGAGAGGGTGCTCTCCACACCCTCATCCAAATCGCTGATGAAGATATTAAATAACACCGGTCCAAGGACTAAACTGTGCAGGACCCCCCTGCCCACCTCCTTCCAGGCTGAGAACAACCTGTCCACCACCACACTCTGGATGTGGTCCCTAAGCCAGTTAGTCACCCACCTGACTGTGTAGGCATCCACTCCACAGCCTGTTAGCTTCCATATGAGAATAGGATGCAAAACTGTGTCAAAGACCTTCCTAAAATCCAGGTAGATGACATCGGCCTCAGCTCCTGTGTCAAGGCAGTGTGTGACCTGGTCATAAAAGGCTATAAGGTTTGTCAGGCAGAATCTACCTGCGATGAACCCATGCTGGTTTCCTTTCAGCATCGTTTCCCCTGCTGGGCCTTCACAAATGCGCTCTTTTTTCTAGTATTTTCCCAGGGATAGAGGTGAGACTGATTGGCCTTAAGTTACCCGGCTCATCCCTTCTCCCTTCTTAAAAATGGGCACCATGTTGGCCTTTTTCCAGTCCTCAGGAACCTGGCTGGAGCACCATGAGAGCTCAAACAGCCATGCCAGCGACTCAGCAATCACGCTGGCCAATTCCTTTAGCACCTGTGGATATAGGTCATACGGGCCAGCTGACTTGTACCTATCCAACCCTTCCAAGTGCTCCTTAACTAAGTCAGCACTAACCTTTGGTGGTCTGGTGCGTTTTGGACATCTGTCTATGCTCAAGGTCAGGGAATTGTCTTGATCAGTATTATGGAATACTGAAGTGAAGAACTCACTGAAGAGCTCTGCCTTTTTCTCTGTGTCAACTACCAACTGACCTGATTTGTCCTGCAGGGGCCCTATGCTACTCTGCTCCAGTCCCTGGAGTGTGTCAATCCCTGGATCTGCACATGGTGGCAGCAAGTGGGGCCAGCCCCACCTGGCCCCATAACCTGCAGCTTCCCATGCTCCCACCCCAGTCCCAGGTGTAGAGCCATCCCCACCCAGCCCTGTAACCTGTGGCTCCCGCCCAAGTCCCCAGCTGCACATAGTGGTAGCATGTGGAGCCGGCCCCACCCAACCCCATAGCACATGGCTCCTGTACTCCTGCAGTGAGCGAGGTCAGACCAGCCCAGCCCCATAGCATGTGGCTCCCCACACTCCCACCCCCTTTGCCCCAGCAGGAGTCCCTGGCCCTGGGCCGGTGGGGCCCTCAGCTGCATTCCCAAGCTTGCAGGCAGGGAGGCTGGGAACTGCCCCGGGAGCAGGCACAAGCTCTGGCAGGCAGAGGTTCCTTGTCCCCAGTGCCCCTGGGCTCAGGGCTGGGGTGGGTCAGGGCAGGCTGGGGTGGAGATAAGGTTGCTTAGCAATCAAAGCTGCTCCTCTTTCATGGAAATGCGGACTCACAGAGGGGCAGCCCAGGACCAGGGTTTAAGGAGGGGCCCCATGGGCCAGATGGAATTGCTTGGTGGGTCGGATCCAGCCCACGGAATGTATTTTGCCTGCCCCTTTACTAGATATTCTGACCTGCCACTACCATCAGTCAGGTAGGTATCTACCCCCCAAAATGGGAGCAAGTTTTCTGAATTACAGAGTAAAGGGAGATAGCTAATCTTCTAAAGGGTTGGGAGTTCACATATACCCTTTGCTTAGTGTTTCCTGTTAGCTGCCTCTTGGGTGAATCTGGGCTTTCTGGGTAACCCGTTCAAGATACCTTCCTCCCTCCATCCTCTGTGTAGAGTACCCACACCCTGTTGAACTCAATCACTCTCCCAGCTGAGCGTCTAGATTCTGGGTATTGGGATACACAAATATAATCACCTCTAGGACAAAACTGGATCTATTCCCCTACACCCTTAAGCATTTCTAACTTGTTTCCTCAACCTCATGAACCCTGATGGAATTAAAGACCTTATAGAACGTTTTGTGAGATTTCTTAGCAAATGGGACACTTAGAAAAAGAGGAAGAGCAAAATTGGTGCAGGGTGTGATACTAATAACAAATGCAAAATTTACTTTTGAGTGTCCCCTGGCAACACTCTCTCTGCTATTAAGGAAGAGGTGAATGTTCTCTTTGAAATGTTTGCCATTTCCAGAGAGCTGTCTGGCACCGATCTTGCAGGTAACGAATCTACAAGCTAATGGAACGTGAGCAGATAAGAAGTCTGTTTGCCTAACAGACACCTATCTCTTTTTTTTTTTTTTTTTTTCAAAGGAGGCTTCCAGACAAGCAGTGTTGTGGTACGCTAAATCATGTAAAGAATTTGCTCTTTGAAAAAGAACTGGAGACAGTTTTAAGTCTGGCAGAAAGCCCCAATAATCCTGCAAACATGTAGCATGCTAGGGGGAAATCTTGTTGGCTCTCCTATTCAAACCAATGATAAAAGCTCTCTGAAGCCTGATAATGTTTTTGGGGTTGTTTTTTTTAAAGGGAGGTGGGGGTTGAAAAGAAATCCTTGGCTTGTACCCTCTTTTCTTGCAATTTTTCTTCCCCATATTTTCCTTTTTTTAATTATTTCTTGCAGTTCTTTAAATGGTATAAAGGCCAAGAGATCATCCGGGTTTCCTTTCTGTCTTTCTTAGAAGCACTGGGTGTTGGCTGCAGCCAGGCCTGGGGACTCTGACTAGGATGTGCCAGTGCTGCCAGGACTAAAATGCAGAGGTTCCTAGTGAGAGGGTCTTGCCTCTCTGCTTAGGGTCAGACTGATCCCATTTGGGATCAGGAAGGAATTTTACCCCCACGTTTGGATTAGCATGGACAGTAGGGAGTTTTGCCTTTCTCTATAGCAAGTGGGCATGGCTGCCTTATTCCTGTTGTGTGTGAAACACAGTGTCAGAGTTAAAATTGTATTTAACTATTTATATTAGATTAATGCTTAAAGAATGCAGTCTAATTTGAACTCCATTGTACGAGGTGCTGTAGAAATGTGTGGTTAGTGATAATCCCTCTGCCCATGAGTTGACAGTATTAAAGATGAGCCATTACAGGTAGATGAGACAAACAAGTAGGCTGAGGAGGGGGAGGGAAGACGAACATAATGGAATATATTGCATCACTGTCAAAGACTCAAGCTGACTTTTGATTTTCCCCCAGTTCTTCCTTAGTTCAAGTGCTAGCAGGCTAGGCTGTGGGCGATGGAAGGGCCTGGGCTCAAACTGAGCTGGCTAGAAGATTGAGGCACTGTTGGGATATGTGCAGTAGCAGTGCCATGGCGAGGAAGTTTGGCACCCGGGACAAAGCCCGCAGCGGCAGCCCACGCGTGGATCCAGGGGCACACGCCCCCCCATACGTGCCCAGGATTGCACACAGCAGTGGGAGCCACCTTCTCCCCGTCCCTACACCCCTCCAAATGAAGTGCTTGCAGCTCCGTCCTGTGCCCCATCCCAGCTGGGCAACACCTGTTAGCACCCCTTTGCTTCAGCACCCGGGGTGGTCAACCTGCTCGCCCCACCTTACTACAGCACTGTGCAGTAGCTGTGTGGGTACAACTGGCTTCATATTTCACCAAATGCTGTCTTCTCCTAAATATGGTTCTGCATCCCAAAATGATTCATAAATGTGCATTGCATTTATTGCTCCTGCTTTGAGCAGGGGGTTAGACTACTTGACCTCTTGAGGTCGCTTCCAACCCTCCTTTTCTATGATTCAATGAACTTGCCAAATAGTTACAGGTGGATTCAAATATTGGGAGGTTGGGGGGAGCAGGGAATCTAGGGCCTCAAACACAGAGCATAGATTCCCCCCTTGAATCCAACAGCCCAGTGGTGAAGGAACTTGCTCATGATTTTTTTGGCTTTGGTTTAAAACCTTCCTCAGTCCTGGAGGTTTGACCCATATCTCATACTACCTAGGAGAGCTCCCTAGTTGCCAGGCATTTGGGTGTTCTGGTGTGAGAACATTCTCGGTCCCTCCTGTTGAAGCTGTTTTTCTCTCTGTCCAATACTTCAATAATTATTGGTACAATAACTGGAAACCCAGAATTTCTAGCTGCCAGGTGAAGGCCCTAACCATCTGCTATAGACTAATTCTCTTTTTCTTCCACTTTGCTGAGGCTATATATCACAAGAGCACACCAGAGAGGAAGAAAAAGAGAATTAATCTATAGCAGGTGGTTAGGGCCATCACCTAGTAGCCAGAACTTCTGGGTTTTCAATTGCTATACTGAAAATTATTCAAGTACTGGACAGAGAGAAGAACAGCTTCAACAGGACTATTACATATATAGTAGTCTGGAAAGAAGAGAGTGAGGGAGGTTTTCCCAAGACTGCCCCATATCCTGAGAGCCAGGATACTCTTGTGGGAGGTGAGAACAATCCCTCAGGCACACCAGGGAATCCTTTGTCTCCTCCTGCCTCAGTGAGTCTAAGTAAGTGGGTAGGACATACTCCCCTCCTGTTTTCTGAATCCACCTTTTTGTTCATGGAGTTTCAGGTTTATTAACAGTTTTTGATAATTAGGATTAAATGTACTAGAGGCAAGGATTTTGTGGGGTGATATATTTTCTTGGACCAATTGCATGGTTGGAATAAAGTTAGACGAGCTTTCAAATGCAAGCCATTCTTCGTCAGAGACCTGATGAAGAATGCCTCGCATTTGAAGGCTTGTCTAACTTTTAATGGACCGACTGCATGGCTGAAATAAAGATATCACCTCCAAAAACTCCTTGCTTCCTGCATAATTTTTGGACCATCATGGCTACAACATCCTTCTAATACTACAATTAAATGTACAGCCTATTCCCCTCCTAGTGAAACAGTTTAAAATGCCAACATGCTACATTGTTGGAAAGATTGTTCTTTGCAAACTTTTGTGCCTAAAAGCTTGCAAAGAACAATTTTTCCAACTATTTAGTTGGTCTAATAAAAGATATTACATTCACCCAAAGAACCTTATCTGCCTGTGTCTTTAGACCAACATGGCTACAACCAACACCCCCGACACAGGCTACATGAACTTATTACAAATACGCAAGACCCCAGTTCTTCCTTTCCCAGTATCTCAGACTGTCCTGACTGCAGAACTAGGCCTATTGAAATTAAGGCTGGAATAGATGAGTGTTTGGGGACACACAGTTTTCCTTTGTACAACTGCCAGGAAGTACATGAACCCTTTAGAGGACACTTTAAATAGTTCTCAGGCTTTGAAGACATTGGCTCTATATAAAAATAGAACAGTGTTTCAGCAGCCTATAAAAAAGAGAAGGGGGGTTTTGATCCCATGGTGAGATCTGTAAACTGTTTTCAAAAGAGTGAAAGTTTTGACCAACTCAATGGTGTAGGAGCAACGGTCTCAAGTTGCAGCAAGGGAAGTTGAGGTTAGATATTAGGAAGAATTTTCTCAGTAGGAGGGAAGTAAAACACTGAAATAAGTTACTCAGAGAGGTTGTGGAGTCTCCATCCTTGGGGGTTTTCAAAACGCAGCTTGACAAAGCTTTGGCTGGGATGATCTAGTTGGGACTGGTCCTGCTTTGAGCAGGGGGTTGAACCAGATAACCTCCTGAGGTCCCTTCCACCCCTAACTTTCTATGATTTTATTTGTTTCTGCCTGCTGGTAAAGTCCCAAGGAACAAAAAATACAAGTTGTAATCCTTAATCTAAACAAACTTTTCACCAATGATAGCAAAAATTTGGACCCTAATAGCGAAATTTACTGGAAACACGCAGACACTAAGGAAAATCAGTTGCCAAGAATAATCGTGAATTCTCCATCACTTGTCACTGGCATCTTAAATCAAGATTGGATTTTTTTTCTGAAAGATACGCTGTGATTCAAACATGAGCCAGTTCAAGGAAGCCCAGTGGCTTGTATACTGGAGACCATCACAATAGTCCTTTCTTATAGTATCATAGTAACTTGGGTCAGGAGGGACCTGAACAGATCGTCTAGCCTGACCCCCTGCCACAGGCAGGAATGAATGCTGGGGTCACAAGACCCCAGTCAGGTGGGCGTCCAACCTCCTCTTGA
>NW_005842013.1:1072834-1078487 GCF_000455745.1 Alligator sinensis | reverse complement strand
GACCGAGCCCTGGGGTACCCCACTGCTCACATCTCGCCAGGTTGAGTACAACTCTTCCACCACTACTCTCTGGGTGCGTCCCATCAGCCAATTTTTTACCCATCCAACTGTGCAGGCATCAATGCCACAGTCACTTAATTTATTGATGAGGATGGGGTGAGAGACAGCGTCAAAGGCCTTCTTAAAGTCTAGAAAGACTATGTGACACCATCATCCAAGGATTTAGTTACCTGGTCGTAAAAGGCAATCAGGTTGGTCAGGCAGGACCTGCCTTTGGTGAACCCATGCTGATTGCCCCTGAGCATGATTTCCCCTGCAGGCCCCACAGATGTGCTCCTTGATGATCCTCTCCAAGAGCTTCCCGAGCACCGAGGTGAGGCTTACAGGTCTATAATTACCTGGGTCCTCTTTCCTCCCCTTCTTAAAAATAAGGACCACATGAGCCAGTTTCCAATCCCCCGGCACCTGGCCAGATGACCACAAATGCTCATACAGGCAGGCCAAAGGCTCTGCAATGACCCCTGCCAGCTCCCTCAACACCCTTGGGTGGAGGGCATCTGGGCCTGCAGATTTAAAAATGTCTAGCCCTTCCAGAAGATCCCTAACTACATCTGCGCTGACTGAAGGCCTGACAGAGCTATCCCCAAGATTGTCCCTACCTCTGGTAGGTGGGATATCCCGGTCCCTGTTCAGGAAAACAGAGGCAAAGAAACTATTAAAAATATCAGCTTTCTTGTCTGGTGTGGCCACCTTGTTTTGTAATCTAGTAAGCAAGCTGATATATTTGGGGTCAGGTTTTGATCTTGCTCATGCCAACATCAGTAGAGTTGAACCAATATAAACTGAGAGAGAAACCTGGTCCCAGGAGAGTCATGTAATGGGAATAAGAGTCTCATATCAAGGGAGAAGCTATTCTTCACGTTAATCTTTCCTTTTAATCTTTCTCTAGACCGTTAGACTGTGGTGGGATCAGATTATGGGATATTCCTCCAAGAGAAGTAGCAACAGTAAACTCCTTGGGACAATTGTTTAAAACAAGACTAAGTAAAGCAGAAGAAACATGTTAGATGGGAAAAAGAAAGGTAGATTAATGGCCAAGTCCTGTTCAGCCTTGTATCCCTGGTATCACCAGTGGCGTCCATGGGGTTGTTGTTTGGTGCATCACTTGATCTCTGGTTTAATAGGCCTTTTCTAGGTTTAATTTTGCAGGAGCACATACTGCTACAGAGAGCAGAGGAGCACCCCTTGGTTGAAAAGTGCCCATAAAGACAGAATTGGGAGGAGCAGAGCCTGTAGAGGATGCTGTTTCTTGGCTACAAATTGCCTCCAGGTGTGAGGCTGAGATGCCATGGATCTGGAGTGGGGGAGGTTGCGGCTGGGCAGGAAGATGTCAGGATTGTAGGGATCACTTACTGCTCTGTGTTGTGCTTCCTGGAAAACCACAGAGATTTTGATGAAAGGCAATGCTGACCTTGTACGTGCAGTTTGTCTGCTGGCTATTCCCACCATTTGGGTGGATTGAGGTTTGGGTAGAGACCTTCAACTGGGAGGCATGGATTGCACAAATGTTTGGCCAGATCTTCAAATTGTGCAAATTGGGATTACTCCAGTGAATTCACTCAAATTTACATGACCCGAAGACCTGACTTGTGGTCTATGTAGGAACATATCACTAACTCAAGTTGTATTTGATTTCTCTTCCCCTAGTGCCCCACAAGCTTCAGCCTCTGACAGCCGTAACACAATTTCACAAGTAAACAGTTGTTCAGAATGACTGATGGATTGTATTCATGTATTTTTGCTAGTCTGGTTCCCAAACTTTTAGAGCATAAAAGTAATTTGTTTTGGGATTGTCTAGTGCCTGGGGACTAAAGTTAGCTCCAGGCTTCCTAACCAAACCAGTGGGTTGGTTTTGAGGTCAGCACTGTGTGTGATCAGTGGGTTTTGTGGTAAGCCAGTTGGTATCAACATCTTCTCTAATTTGCAGATCAGAGAACATTATGAAGTTGCCCGTAATACCATGGGGAAAGATCTGTGAATCAGGACCCGCTGTTTGCCAGTGTTGAATTTGTGGGAACTGTTACAATCCCTCGTATTTCTTTGACTCTTTTGTTTTGCTTGCTTCTAATCGGTGCTGTAAGTGCTAATGACTTACGCTATGCTGGCTGAACTGATAAAGTCATCCTGGCTGTCCTTTAAAAAGCACTGCAGGCTGATTGAGTTGTTTCTGGAATAGCTGAGTCAGAGTCTGAAGCAGAATTAAACTTTTTCCTTTTCAGTGGGTTGAGCTAATTGCTAATAGTGCAGATAATGTCTAACTTTGGGATAATTTGGAGTAATATGGAGCCATCAGAAAACCCTTGGCATATAGTAGTAAGTCCTCCCATGGCCTAGATTCACTCTGGCTTCACATTGTAATAAATTTTGGCTAAGGTCCTCCAAATAGAAAGTCTACCCAGTTTTTTCAACTGCTCGTGAACGGTTTAGAAACAGTTGCCAGAGCTCCTTGGGAAAAGTCCAGTGCAAACCCAGGATCTAGCATCTGCAGCAGTGGATTGTCCCAGGAGGATACACTGGCAGGATGTCTTTGATGCCTCAGCAAGATTTTAGAGATGCCCCCACTGTCCTCCTTGAGCGTGACCGCTTCTGTTTTCTCCCTCTCCTCTGACAACATGGCTTGAAAAGGGGGCTGTAGTTTGTACCCCAACACCCACGCACATCAGCACACGTGAATCCAAAGAGTCTAACATCCTCTTCCACTTGTATCCCTTCAGGGGACTGTCTCCAGATCTGCACTAGATTCAAATTCCCATGTCTGCACCGTGGCCCAGATTAGATCCAAACCTTCTGTTTGTCTTCAGAAATGAGGATGCAGGGGTAAAGTAGTGACAACTGATCCCCTTTGGACCCTTTGCAATGTTGATCGGAGAACCCAATAGAAAACCCTCCTCCGTGAATAGGATATAGTATGAGGTGGGCAAAATGCCGCCCATGGGCCAGATGCGGCCCACCAGGCCAGTCTATCCAGCCTGTGGGGACCCTAAAGAATTTAGAAAATTATTGTTTACCTGCCCCTGGCTGCCTGTCATGAGGCCCTTGATGACTCAGTAAACAGCCCTCCGCCCAAAATAATTGCCCGCCCCGGTCTAGTATAATGCTAAACCTTTGTGTATTTAGGGTTTATTGGGTGATCCTTTGGATTTGAATGCCTCTCCAGTGATACAGTTGAAACTCTGTAGAAGGCAGGGTGGATTTGCACCTTGTAGACTAACCAAAGTAAATAAATACTTATATATGTATAGTACTTGGATTGTCGAGCAGCAATTTTCCCAAGACAGAATCAAGATCTTGGTTATCCCTTATGGACTCAATGTCAAAAGGCAGTAATGTTTTGCAATAAAATGTGGGTGATACACAAATCAAGCACATGGGGTTTTCTTTAGCATTTGCTAGAATATGATTAACTTCCAGACAGAGTATGTAGTAGTGCAGGTCCCTTAGTTTTAAGATGTGGTGTCTTGATGATATGCTTAATACACCTGGAGTCTCATTTCTGCCCTGTAGCGCTCTCACTTCTGTTTTACGTAGGTTCTGGTATGATCCACGTCACCAGAGCATCTGAGCACCCTCCAGTAATGCAATAAGCACCATGGGTTCTGCAGACATTTATTCTTGCCTGTGAGCCATTCAACATGTTTATCTATGACTTAGGGGAAAATAAGTTTATTTTTATAAACTTATAAAGTATATTATTTATTATAATGTCTAATAAACTTTTCCAGTAACACAGAGTTGGGGAATAGTAAATGATGAAGACAGGTCACTGATGCTGGCTATCTGGATCACTTGGTCAGCTGGGCATAAGCAAACACGATCATCATGACATAGATGTGAAGACCTGCATCTGCGGACAAAGATATAGAGCATACTTATAGGCTGGGGGACTCTATCCTGGGAAGCAGCATCTCTGAAAAAGATTCAAGGTTCCTGATATGTAATCAGCTGAACATGAGCTCTGTGTTTGCTGCTATGGCCAAAAGGGTAAGGTAGTCTTTTGGCTGTATAAACAGAGGGATATTGAGGAGTAGTAGCAAGGTTGCATCACTCCTTCATAAGGAAATGGTGTAACCATTACAGGAATCTTGTGTCCTTGACTCAAGAAAATGTTGCAAAACTAGGAAGGATTCAGAGAAGAGCAACTAGAAGGATTAGAAACCTTGCCTTACAAGGCAAGTCTTAAGGAATCCAATGTATTTACCTTTGCAAGGGCACTGTTAAAGGGCAGCTTGCTCATAATCTAAACAGGAACAGAAATTTGGTAATTAAGCCCATTTAACCAGAGAGAAACATCTCTTACATCTCTAGTTGAAACTAGACAAATTCAGACTCACTGTAAAGGGCAAAATTTGAACAGTGAGGGGCAGAGGTGTAACAAGCAGTTTCTGTGCCCTGGGTGGTGGCAGTGGCCAGGATGGTGGCAGTGATGGGTGGGAGTTGGTGGCCACTGCTGCCAATTGTGAATCCCCTCTGAGCTGGCACCTAGGGCTGCTGTCCTGCTTGCCCACCTGTAGTTATGCTACTAGCAAGGGCAGCCAGTGATTGAAACAACTTCCACCATGGATTGGGATGAAATCCTCATTGCTAGCAATTTTGAAATCATAACAGGATCTTCTTTTCCACAGGTGCAGTCCTATTGAGGGACATCCTATGCTATGCAAGAACTCAGAAGAAAGCAGTAGTCTTATAATCTCCGATTAACACGGCACATGTGCAATCTCTCATTCTCCCCTCAGGAAGAGAAGTGTGCGCAGTGGAATATTTTAAATTTGGTAGGATTTAAAAAAAAATCCAAAAAACTTTGGTCTGTGTTTGCTGGAGGAGGCAGGCCAAGGAAATACCCATGGGTTTGGAGCAGGAGGTCTTGAAATTTCTGAGGTTCGTGCAGGAGTTTGTTCCAAGTTGTTTTATTTTTTAATGTAGCTCAGTTCTCCAACTGTAAAATGGAGATGATACCACTTCTCTTCCTCTGAGTATAGATGTGAAGTGCTCAGATGCTATGGAAAGTGGTGGGGGAGGAGGTGGGAAGAGAGAGAAATACTAAAGAAGAGAGGGTCCTGGCCTGTGGCCTAGGCATCTTAAAACTAGTCTAAACTGTACAATTCCAGTTGTGAAGAAGACAAATGCTGGTTATGATGCACACATGGACCAGCTCTGAAGAATCACAGGGACACAAATGAGTCGCTCCAGCTTCTGAGTCACTTTTTGATGAAAGTAACTCATATTAGCACTTAAAGTCAATGCAAGGCATTGCTTTTGGCTCTTTTACATCCCAGATGTGACTAATTTGAAACTAATTTTAAGGAGAGAAAATGTTTATCCCCAGGATGCCAACTCTTATACTAAGAAGCAAACTTCAGCAAGTTATGGGCTATGTGGGGAGTGCAAGTTAAGCCATGCTGGTAGACTTCCCTGTAATACATTAATTTTGTACCGAATGCAGAAAGGTCAAACAAACATACTGTCCATGGTGAATATTTGATGGCTCACATCACCACCGCATCTGAGCATCATGCTAGTGTTTAACATCTTTAACCTCATGACAGTGTTGTAGAGCAAGCAGTGTTCGGGTTTTACAAATAAGAAACTAAGGGCA
>NW_005842013.1:1070040-1072824 GCF_000455745.1 Alligator sinensis | reverse complement strand
AGCAGGTCCGAGAGAAACAATACCTTGCCCAAGGTCTTGCAGGAAGTCGGTGACAGAACAAGGGATTGAACGGAGGCCTCCCAAGGCTGCTGCCCTCATCACTGGACTCTAATGTGCACGAGGCTGCCAGTCTTGTGGTGTTCAAAACTGAATTCAGCAGAATTGGACCAGAAGAGTGATCCTTAGCCTCTGTTACAACGTTCTGCCAGCACAGCTGTGCCGGTCCTAGCGATCGCATCCCAGAGGTGTTGCAGCTCTGCCAGCAGAGCCTCCAGATGTAGCAAACCCCCCAGTTGTTCTTTTTCTTTTAATTTTAAAATGCATTCCCTCCCCTTCCCCAACCATTTCTGACTTTTTCTCTCCCTCTCTCTTCCCTATAGATAAGTATAAGTAAGGTAAGATGTAAGATAAGCTTTAACATTTTTTTTTAAGTAGTAAGTTTTATTTTTCTCTCCCCTCTTTGCAAATAAGTGACCTGCTATTTTGATATAGATATCCACTGTTTTATAACTGATAATTATTATGATTGTATTGGGTTTTTGTTGTTGGTTTTTTTTTACTGCTTTTATACTGTGTGATTATTGTTTTAGGCCTATATATGTAAGTTAGCATAAGTCATGTCAAGTTTCCATCTTGTAATGTCAAGCCTCCATCTTGTGTCCCCTGACCTATGACTCACCCCTACCCCTCCTTTGTAACTTGGTTCCTGAATGAATGGGGATGAATGAGGGTGCTTGAGAGACAATGGCAGTAGGTCTAAAAATAGGTCCCTCTGAATGACCGTACCATCAACACCAATACCGGGACCAATGACCTAGCCATTGGAACCACTCTCAGCATTCAAGACACAAAAGATGAGGCAACCTGCCATTGTGCCAAAGCTGCACATGCTCGGTAAGAGTACATGGAGCCCTCTGGGACAGGACTAACCTTGCCTGGACAGGCCCTCCCCATAGGAGATCAGAGGTAGTCTACCCCATAAAAAGGGGTAGTAAAGACTGACTCCTTGGGCTGCCCGCTCCATCTGGACCAGCCACAACACCTATCTACCCATAGGTAGCTATCACCCCCCACCCCCTCTTCAACCAAGGACTTGGACTCTGCTTCTCTTCCCCACCTGGACTCCAACCCTTCCACTGAGTCTCTTTCTTGTGCTGGCATTGTGAGTGTTTGTGTGCACGTGTGGGGGGGGGGGGGGGAAGGGGAACCAATAACTTCATGGGGCTGTGTAGTGTGTTTTCTGTTTAATAAAGCTGTTATTTGGACCCCTGAGTTGGGTTTCCCGCTCCTGCCTCGGCCCCGCGCTGCTCCGCCGCTGAGCCCCGGCCCCGGCCCCGCGCCGCCCCTCCGCCTGCTTTGAAGGATGCCCGGTAAGTCGTCCGGGCACCAGGGAGTGCGTATGTGCCCGGGCCCCGCTGCGGGCTGCTGCCGGGGGGCGTGTGCGAGTGCACACACATGCACATAGACATGTACACACACACACACACACACACACATGCATGCATACCTGTATGTACAGTAGATGTGTGTACAGATGTATATGTGTATGAAGGTGTGTATGTCTTTGCACATGTGCATATATGTGTGTGTACATACACACATCCATATATATGTACTGATATGTATGTGTCTGTGCATTTGTACATGTATATGTGTATGTGTGTGTATATGCCTGTGTATTCATACACACACACATATGTGTGGATATGTATGTGTGTATATATATATATATATATATATGTATATGTGTGTGTGTGTGTATATATATATATATATACACATGTCATTGTGTGCATGATATACGAATTAGTGATCTGTGTATGTGTACTGAGTGTGCGGGTATGGACAATTGATTTTTGTCTAACTTTTGGGGTGCATGTGCTTGAATTGGTGATAGGTATGCATGTGCCTAGGCTAGTTTGGATGTGCATGTGCCTGAGTTGGTAGTGTGTGTGTGTTTGCACCTAACTGATTTGTATGCTTGTATATGTGCAATTGTGTCACACCCTCCTGTCTAACAGCACAATATTGACTTCCTGAGAGTTGGCCTGACCCCACAGGGCAACACAGAGTGTTTGCACCCTGCTCCTGGAACTATTTCTCGTTTCTTTATCCAGTAACCATAAAACATTCAATGCAGGAATAGTCCCGAAACAGGGCCTAGGACCCAGGATCCCTCACTGTCAGGTGCATGTCCCCACCTCTAGGCAACAGAGCTGTGCCCGTTTTTTCATTCTCTCTTTATCTCTGCCTCCAAGTGATGGCTTTGAGTGCCCTCAAGCCCTTGGGTCTCCAGTATCCTGAGTGACTGCTTTATTCACGAGGTGAATACAGGGTCTTCATAAAGTCTTGTGCACAACATAAGTTATTGAAGTTTAAAAGTGCACAAGGACTTTATGAAGACCCTGTATATAAATGTTGGGGAGAAGGTGCTGTCATCCAGCCAAGTTTGAAATGAAGCAAGTAAGCCCTGCTCAGTTCACAGTTTCAGAGTTGTTAGGGCACGCAAAGCACCAGACTTCCATGCGTAGACCCTGAGATGGTGCAGAGTCACTTGGAAGAACTGGATGCCTTTAAGTCGGCAGGCCCAGATGAGCTCCATCCGAGGGTGCTGAAGGCACTGGCTGACATTGTTGCAGAGCCACTGGCGGGAATATTTGAAAGCTCGTGGCACACGGGCCAAGTCCCGGAGGACTGGAAAAGGGCCAATGTGGTCCCCATTTTCAAGAAGGGGAGGAAGGAGGACCCGGGCAACTATAGGCCAGTCAGTCTCACCTCCATCCT
>NW_005842013.1:1068393-1068886 GCF_000455745.1 Alligator sinensis | reverse complement strand
TCTTTCCTGCCTATGCAGGGGGTCGGACTCAATGATCTATTGAGGTCCCTTCCGACCCTAACATCTATGAATCTATGAATCTAGGGGCTGGAAGGAACCTTGTAGATGATCGGGTCCAGCCCCTCGTGTTTGGGTAGGAAAGAAATGATGTTGGGGTCTGCCTTTAGGAGAGGGGTTTGTGTGTGGGTGGCATATGCCTCCTTGTAGCCTTCAGTGGGCTGCCTGTGAGGGCAGGGTTCAAGACTTGTGTCAGTCTTCAGCATTTTTCAGCATATTCAGACCTCAGGCAGCTCCGTGCTCAACATGCAGGCTATTTTGAATCACCATTTGGAGGCACCTTTAGGGATCCTGGGACACTATGCAGATCCCATCCAGGGGTCAGGGGCCTAAAGGTTAAGTGGTGTAACGCCTCACTCTCAGGTGCCAAAGTCCTTCATTGGACCTAGCCAACTTGTCTGTTTCCCAACTGCACAATTAAGGGAAGAGTGCTGCT
>NW_005842013.1:1008569-1068362 GCF_000455745.1 Alligator sinensis | reverse complement strand
AGAAATGCGGTGAAGGTAAACACACACGAGATTGCGAGGTACTCTCATACCGTGGTAATGGCTACCACCAACTGCCTAAGATAGGAGCCTCCTGGTATCAGGGCTATTTTTGTTTCAGCTTTTGTGCAGTGTTTTAAGCTAAAACTAGGAAACTTGTCTGTATGCTGAAATCAGACTGAGGGCCCATATAGGACTTTGTCTTCTGTGAGTTAAGCTGATTTAAGGACATACGCCATATGACTAGAAGGGACCTGCTGGGTCACCGGATCTGCTCTTCTTCAAGCCATGTTGTATCGCCACCTTCATAAGTGAATTACCCCAATGCAAATTTTTTGGAAACAAGTGGCTCTCTTATGAGGTTGTTCACTCTGTTGGTTATTTCAAATCAGGATTTTTATTTCCTTACTAGTATTTGTCTATGCCTGCCTTAAATTGACTATTGGTCAGTTAGAATGTGTGTATTCACTTTTATGTTCAGGATCTTTTAGGCTAGTGCTACAGGGTTGGATCTCTGTCACTCCCAACTCCCACTTAAGTCAATGGAAGTTGCTCAAAACCCCGCAGCATCAAGGGCAATGAGAGGGGAGGACCCTCATCATGCTGTAGGATTTGCTTCACTGAATCTCTTGGGGGCTGATGACACTTGTAACTTCCCATGAGGAGTCTCAGCACTTTGCAGAGCTGAGTCTGGGGCAGGTGGGCAGGTAGACGTGGGCTTGCTGCCTATCTCATAGTCCCTCATGCTTCATCTGAACCACGAAGGCCTATCAGGCAAGCCTGGCTAAAAGCCTACCAGCTTCTGTATGTGATGGCACGCAAAGGAGCCACGTGGCTAGCATTCATGTCTGGGAAGAGTCCAGAGTAAGACTTGGACTCATACCTTCGAAGCCAGTGGTTCTCAACCTTTTTAGACGCAAGGCACCCCTCCATAACTTCAGTGAATTAAGCAGCACCCCATTTTAGGAACTAATTGATTTATTACAGGGTTTATCTCCTTACAGAGGGGCCAGACAATGCGGGTAGAGAAGGGAGAGCCTGTCCCTGCTCTTATCTCCTTTTCTCCTCAAACCTAGAGCTTGAACCTGCCCTTATCTGCTTATGTCCTCCCATCTTGCTCATCTCCTCACACTTCCTGCATCACCTAGCAAAGGACGGTGCGGTATTCTTAGGAGTGGCGGCACCTTGGTTGAGAAGTACTGTCCTAAGCTATAGCAGGATATCGTATTTACTCTACCACCGCCCCCTTTTCTTAGCCATTTTTACACTGTCGGCTGATGAAATCCCACTGAAGTCATGGGGACTCATGTCCATGTATACTGTTCCAAAGAAATGTCCTAACATGCCGTGAACTTCCATAGTACTTCACTCAGTTCTGGTCTGATCACTCACTGACCGTCATTTCCTCATGACACCAAAGGCCTTCACACAGTTTCCTTTCCAGTCTACAGATGCACCCTTCTATTTCCTATGAGTGTATTAATACACTCGTGTGACTCAGGTTTATTCAGAGTGCTGTCAGAACAGCTCATTGGTTTCATATCCTTCCAAGCCATTTCTTGAAAATCCACCGGCGTATCATGGAACCCTCCTTCATGGTCTTCTGTACAGTCTCATCCGTATCACCTGATCAGTGACAGAATCTGCCACCTTTATTGTGGTAAGCCGATTTTCAGAAAATCCATCGGGGCCTTTCTGATTTCTCTCAAGTTAATTGACTTCATCCTTGAAGACAACAAAGTAGAACTGAACGAGCCGGCTCACTTTTTTGGTAACATGTTTTGCATTCAAATGTGACATTTCTAGGTTTGGCTCTTTTGATCATTTTTTCAACACCTTGCTCATTCATTTGCTTTTGGTTTGAAACCAACACGTTTTACAAGAACATTCTTATGTTGTTGCTAACGGACTCTTTTTCCAATGACATTTCACTTTGAATGATATAAATATTTTTGCAAGAATGTAAATGATTAAATTGGCTATGCAAACATCCTTGGCTTTGTTCAAATGGCCTGATGTTGAAAAGAATACTGAAAGCAAGATATGGGGCCCAGTCAGAAAGTCTAGATTCAGATGCAGATTGCGGTGTCAGGGAGTTTGCAAGGGTGTAGGTTCTAGCCATGTTGGTCAAAGGAGACAGGCAGACAAGGTTTTTTGGGTACATTCAATATCTTTTATTAGACCAACTCAAATAATTGGAAAAATTCTTCTTAGCAAGCCTTCAGGCACAAACACCCTTCATCAGGCTGAGGAATCAAGTCTTTCTCCCTGCGTGCTTCTTAGGGTTTCATCAAAGTAACATCGAGGCTGTTCCTGAGTACTAATAGAACAAGACAGTCTCTCATTAGCTTCTTTCCCCACTTTCAGGAGTTAATTTGTGTATGTATGTACATGTGTTTGTGGGGGTAGATGTTATCAAACAGTTAAGTCAGAGATGAATGTTGCTTTTAGATCCTGTCCTACAAAGATTTATGCTTATGTTCATGCTTAGGTTTGTCAGCATGTAAGTAGCCATATTCATGCCAGTGGGCATATCTATGCTATCTCCATGCCAAGTCTGGGAATGCTGCCGAGAACACCACCCGCACTTCATCCACTCGCTTTTGCTCAGCATACCCCACGTCGTGGAAATAAGGCAGCATGCCCATCTTGGAGTGGTGCTGACGTGTGCCAATTAACACACCTGAGAGCATGTAAGAGCAGCTCTGGGCATGTGCTCAAGGATGCTCTATAGCAAGGGAATTAAATGTAGGCCAGATCCAGCCCATCCAGCCCACTGGGCTACCAATGCTCTACTGGAAGTTGGGTGTGGCTAGGCAGCATGGCCTGCTGCAGAATTTGGGGCCTCCAGTCTCTAGTTGACATTGCTGTTGGCAGCAGGAGAATGAGTAAAGTCTATGTGGACACAGCCCTGCTTATCCTGCAGCCACATGGCTTGATTGTAGACCACCGCTATCCCCTCTGCTAACACCATCCCCTACACTGCTGTTGCAGCCACTGACCCCATGAATCCAGCCAGGGGTCAGGGACAAGTTTGACACCCCTTCTCCAAAGTGTCTGTGTTGCTTTGTTCCTGGGATTTAATGTGCACTGAGTGGAAGTGGCTGGGCCCTGCTTCAGTGACACTCAGGGCTTTGTGGGGAGGCATGTTGATATGCCTGATTTGTGACAAAAGTTAAGTGGATGTGTAAGAGTTTGCAAGACGGGGACCTTAGTCCTGTTAAATTGGCCTTGAGGGAACAACTTCCACGGTCCAAAGCCAACTTATTAAAGTCTTGTCAACCACACTCATAATATGCATTAAGACTTTTATAGTTCCTGTGAAACACAAACACATGGATCTCTGAAGACATGAACTGTAGTTTTGGTTCAGCCAGCTGTTGATACAAGTTCCAGCTGCTAAGATTAAATCTGGATATAACATTTCCCAATTTGTGGCATTATTTAGACTTTACTGACCTCTCCTTTAAGGCAATGGCAAAAGTCCCCAGAACATCAGTGGGACTGATGTTTCACCCCTCCTGTTTCTGGTTCAGACCTGTGGGCTAGTCAGCCGTTCTACTCAGCAGCTCCCACATTTCATTAGTAACCGAAACAGCAACAAGAGTTAAGCGGCAGACCTACATGGGAGCTACTGTGTTGATCAATCACATTTGCTTTAGCCCTTTGATTTCTGAGGATGGTCTTGTGTATGTGCTCACCCCACCATTATTATGACTAGCTTTCCTTTTAAAAGCTAATCTAAAATCCAGTGGAATTTGGCTCCTAATGAAGCTTTAAGGATCCCGCCATGATTTATAGCCAGGCAAGACTTTGGAGAATATGTAATGTTAAGTTCTACATTATTCATCTCATCCTCAAGCCCCTCTGCCCACTCATCTCCTCACTCTCATACATTTCATGGACATTAGGGCTGGAAGGGACCTCACAAGATCATCGGGTCCAGCCCCCTGCCCCAGGGTCAGGAAGTCAGTGGGGGTCAGATCACCCCAGCAAGATAAGCACCCAAGCGTTTCTTAAAGGTATCCAGAGTAGGTGCTTGCACCACTTCTGGGGGGAGACTATTTTAGACTCTGGAGACTCAGACAGTAAAATGGTGAAACCTCTGTCCTTTGGGAAGCCAGAAAGTACCTAGAACTATAAGCTGAGAGCATGCTCTCCAAACTTGAAGATTATCACTCAATAGCAGATACCATGGGGATACTGTGTTTATCATAAGCATCTTACATTGCACCATAGGTCTGTAGGCTTTCCCACTCTGGTAGCTAGGAGATACAGGGCTGCTCTATTAGAACCAGCATTTGCAAATAGCTGTGAGGAACTGTGCAAGTGTACTTGCTATTTGGACCCTAAGCACCTAATTCAGAGATTGATTCCCATTCTGAAGAATGGTAGAGTGATAGAAATCGAGGGTTGGAAAGGACCCCAAGAAGTTGTCTAGCTTGTTCCCCTGCACTGTGGCAGGATCACATATTGCAGGTCATCCATACTGTGCTATGCAGGAATATCGGAGTTAACTGAATATTTGCTTGCTAGTGTACCGGAGTTGGCCCAGCACAAGGCTGCGCCATCCAGAAATACTTTATCTAGCTCTTGAGTTGGAAGCCATGTAGTTTCGTTAGTGTAGTGGTTCACCCGGGTCCAAATTTTGAACCCACAAGGATTGAGTGATTCAAAACTAGGATTTGCCTGTCCCCAGTCTCTAGAACAGGCTCCACTGGTTTTTGCAATATAAGATTGAAAATCCTTTTATTATTTCAGCAGAACTTTTGGCAATGTCATGCGAACAACTGATGGACCACTGTAGATTTGTTTAGTCTTCCAACAGATCAGATCACCAAGCTGTAATTACATATCTCTGGCACGCAGACTTAGTGGTGTCTTGGTTAGTTCACATTTGTTTCCCATATGTAATTTGCAGTATGGATTCTGTAATCACTCAGGCGCTTATCTTATCCAGTAGAGTATAAGCTGTAGAGCCCCAAGGCTAGGCTAGGAATGAGATGAAAAAAAAAATGCCCCTATCCAAACAAATATTGTGCGCTGAAATACAGTGTTTGGTTTGTTGGCCTTCTCTCAAAAGAAAGAGGAGAAATAGGAGAGTTAACGATGAATAAGATTAGAGGCTCAGAGGGGCTTCACTAAAATTTGAACAGGTTGGAGTTGCTGGAGGTGCCAACTTCATGCAAGGCTCTGGGACCTCTTCAGGGATGACAGTGACCTCTGATCCCACGTGTTCCTCAGAGTTTTTGGACAGAGGCTGCAGCTTGTTGCGCCAAGACTTAAAACTGGACAAGAGGAAGCTCGGGATAAACAGCGGGATTAAGATCATTTCTGTTGCATCTTCAAAGACCATTGACCAGGAAAAAATAATAATAATACAAGAAATAAGCAGAGAGCTGGAGTCACCAAAACAAGTTATGTCCAGTATGGGAATCCAATATGAGGTGATCAACTTGTGATTTATAACCCGGGAACTGAGCTTTCTTAGAATTATATAGAAAATTAGGGTTAGAAGGGTCACCCCCAACTATATCATAACCCTTTCATAACCCTTGTGTACGAGATGCCGAGTTTAAAGCACTTGCCATTTGTAATGAGAAGAGAAAATATCCACCAAGGTGACATCTGGAGGCACGGAAAAGGATGGGTTCACATTTCATCTCTGACTTGGTTTTCAATGGAAAAGAACTGTGACGATTGAACACGCGGTGGGATTAGCCACATTACCTCGTGGTGAGGACCGCACCAAGTGCACAGTGTTTTGATGCACAGCTTAAGTGGAAAAATGGAGTTAAGACCCAATGGCATGAACTAGGAGATATGGGATTCCCTTCCATCTCATACTTCTCTAAAGTACTGTGCTATCAGCCTTCAATAGCAGAGCCGAATGGAAGAAACCTTCCTCTACAGACTGCGTTCAAAGGAGTTTAAGAAAAAAAGGGGTTTAGAGCTAGATGCTGGACTTTCCCCATGTCTACTTCTTTCGTCTGCTTTATCTTTCCTTTTCATCCCACACTGTCATCTCATACACCTAGTAATACATATTAGATGGGGGTATTAGCATTTGTACAGCTCTTTCTGTGTTGGAGGAGGAGTTCTGTCTTGCATTATTGATTTTAGTAGACACCTGCTTTTTCAGGAGAGATCTCAACTTTAATTCCTAAAGGCAGAGCACGACGGCCATGATTTGGGGCTTCTACTATCAGTATTTGAGGCATTCTTCCTCTTCCTATAAGAGCAAGAAAGCGTAATTCTGCAGACATTGCTCTCTGATTGGAAGTAAGAAACCACTTGTGCCGAACACCCGAGAGCAGTGGTAATTGTGGTGGATGGGAGGCAAACAAGATTTGGGAGATGAGGGAATGTAGTTTATCAGAACAATTTATATAATTAGGGGACAGAGCACATGTTTGGAAGGGCCTGACCATGAATTTTGCTCCTTGAGCAGCATTAGCCAGGAGTCTAAGGGCTGTCAGCCTCTTTCCAAAGGCGAAGAATTGGTTAGTGAATTCTCCCAGGACTCCAAAGGCATTTTGTTCTGTCCGGATTAAAGTTTTCATTCATTATTGCGGAGACAGCACAACTGAGTCACTGCTTCCAACTTGGCTTTTTCTTTTGAAGCCTTCTCTGAGCCCTTGGTTATCATTTTCATTATGGCAATATGAGATTGTAGTTGTTACGTTGTATGTCCGCAGGATATGGTGTGATCTAGGCATTTCTCCACTCCAGACTTCATCTGAAAAGTGAGGCATTTAACAATGCTAGCACCGTATGGAGTATCCTCAGCAGTGATTTCAGGTTGTAAAGTGAGTAAGAAGATAGAAAAGGAATAATGGGAAAGTGGGGGAAAGGGTAGCTCTTCATAAAAAGGGGGATTAGCCATCAACACTCCTAAGGAAAGGGTCTCATAATCTTATGATGGTGGTTTGCTCATTAGGCAATTCATATATGACTATAATGAATAACTTCACTCTGGAATATGCATATCACTTTACTCATATGAAATTACTTCGATGGTAGTCCACTTATACATGATTGGTGTTGTGTATAACTTCCAGTCTCAGAGTATCAACACTTTGGCTTCTATTAAACTTATTAATATAATAGCTGTGTGGTTTTTTTTTTCCTTTTGATGTCTTTCCCAGCTCATCATGTCATAAAGGAGGCAGCATTTTCCTGCAATGGGAAGTATAATATTTAAATCAAACCAATTTTCCCAAGAACTTTTTCTTTTAAAATTCTCCACTTTTCAGTCAAACCCTGAACACATGTTTGTAATCTCTCTTGATTTAAGAGCACTACCAAGACTTTCTGGAAACTCTGAGACTTAAATTATACATTTTCCAATTCAGACAATGCAACAGTTCACACTGGATTCCTTTTAACACTTTATCTCTCAATCTTTTAAAAGATTGTCCAACCTGGTGAATGTAAGCATTGTCTAACCACACTTGATCCTCAGATCTCTGTCTGAGCCCAAGTAATGCAACTGATGCAGCTACTTTGGGTTAAAGACAGTACAAGTGAAATCAGAATCCAACTTCTAGTGAATAATAAATTTGAAGTCCATTAACAAAATATCCAAGGAAATATCTGGTTGAGCAAGGCAAGCTTGATCCTAACAGTTCTGATCACAAAAAAATCAGCCATTTCTCTGGAAAGATGATGGAGGGTGATGGGTGGGTCTCCAGGAATTTCTGTTTGAGACAGCAAATGCCTGGCAGTGAATCTTTTGTAGGAGGGGAGTTTTTTGAGCTAAGGGCCAAAACCTAACTGAACTTTTTGGCAGTTTAGCCTAAAACTCAATAACCCAGGTCCATCATCTAACTGTGTCTTTGAGATGCAGATCAATGTTAGCTGCACAGATGCTTCCTCCTTAAGCCTAAAACTCCTCTGATTCTGATTCCTGGGGGGAACTGCTTGCAAATCTACCAGTGCTCCCGCAGTTTTCCTTTTTTGTCGACAAACGTACTTTTGGGTGCAATGGATACATGGCAGCTGGGGTGGATCCAGGGGGGGTGCACTGGTGCACTTGCATCACACTTTGATTTCTACTCCTCAAAAGTTTTTAAAAGCCTGCCGTAGCAGTAGCATTTGTAGTCAGGTAGGTCTGAGGGAGTCAATTGACTTCATGGCTCATTTTCATCTACCTTGAGGGTTGTCAAGTGGGGGTACGGAAGGCCCCGGGGGGTACGCGGCGTGATGCTGCCGCCGCTGCACTGCTTTGCGTTTGGCCGCCAGGGGATTCTTCCCCCTGCCCCCCACATCCAGAAGGGGATACCCACCAGAAGGGGTACACATCCCAAAAAAGGTTGAAAACTCCAAGTCAACCTGATCCCTTCTAAACTCTTCATTTTGCAGGTCTTAATGACCTTCTCTTCTTTGTAATGGTTTTGATTGTCCACCAACCAAGCTATCCTTTGTTCTGAAATTCTGCTGTTGGCTAGGTATGTGGCGGGCCAGTAGGGGGCGCTCCTGCGTTGAGCCGCCCACCTCCCTGCTCCCGACCACACGTGGTGGCAGCGGTGGGATCCGAATACCCTGCTGTATTTGAGGCATAATTTGGGAAAAGGAATAGAGTCACTGAAATCCCTTGAGCAAACAATTTCTAATTTGGCATCGGGTCGACTGGATAGTGTAGAGAGTCAGGATGGAGGACGAGTATGTCCGGATGACTGTGCCAGAACTGAAGGAACTGGCAAAGAGAGCGAGCACCAGAGACTCCATGAGAGAGAGATGAAAAGGATGGAGCTGGAGGAGAAACAGCTGGAAGAAAAGAAGGAGCAGCGACAGCTGGAGAAGGAGCAGCTGGCAGTGAAAAGGCTGGAGCTGGAGGCCCAGCGCCAGCGCGAGAAGGAGCAGATAGAATTGAAAAGGCTGGAGCTGGAAGCCCAGCGCCAGCACGAGAAGGAGCAGCTGGAGGCCCAGCGCCAGCGCGAGAAGGAGCAGATAGAATTGAAAAAACTGGAGCTAGAAGCTCAGCGTGAAAGGGAACGGACACGCCAGCGGTTGCAGGTGAACTTTTTTTGGCCCAGAATTGCCCAGAATGTGACGGACTATTGCAAATCTTGCGAGACATGCCAGCGGACGGGCAAAAGCGGGGACAAGAGAAGGGCTCCCCTGCAGCCTCTCCCGATCATAGACCAACCCGGGGCACCGACGGGGCATTTCTGCCACAAGGTACTCCTGGTAACAAAGCTCCTATTTCTTAGCCCCAAAGAGTCTTTAACTCATCCCAATGAAGTTATATTTGTTTTTGCTTTAAAATTAAACTGAATAATACAACCCTAGCCCCATGGCATGTTAGCAAAGCTACTACTTTATTTTTAACTGGAGAAGTGTAGTGTTTTGTATGGGATGATTCACCTCACCATCTGCACCCTATCTGCCCATGCCTGGGAACGTAGCCTGGCACCTGATAAAGCCGGTTTTCCCCTCCGGTGGGTGATTCTGTTGCCCTAGGAAAGAGTTGCTACAGGTGGGTCTATAACAGCTTGTGCAATTGGCTTGTTTTGGTGCAGGCAAAAACCAACTACATTTCCATTTAGACGAGCTAAAAGTGAATTTTTTCCTCACTAAACAGCCCACTTTTTTGTGCTTCTTTTTGGACCGAACAGGACGCTTTTATTTCCATTTTGAATATTTTACAAAAGCAAAACAATGGACTTGGAAACTATTCACAAAACGGAAGAGCTGTTTCTGTTTGGTGCCTTAGACTCCATAGCCCCATGATTAGGATACTCCCCCAGGATGTGGAAGTCTAAGGTTAATAAATCTCACTTCTGCTTGAGGGAACTTAAACCCACATACCCTAGGCACATGCCCTAACCTCAAACCATAGGATAGTCTAAGGGCAAGATATTTCCCAATCAGTTGAAGCTGTGCCATCTTGGATAAGGACCTTATCAGCATGGAAACTGGAACATGGGTTGTCTCCCTCCTAGAAAAGAGACTAGATCACTACCTTGTAGCTTTGATCAGGGCATTTATGTAGGCTGAGATGTGAGTTCCAGTCACCCAGCCAGAAGATAGGCAAGTGCTAGACTTGTACAGCTAAAAGTACAGCTAGACTTGTACTTTTGGGCAAAGAATATATTTGCCCCAAAGACCTGTGCTTTGGGGCAAAGAATGTACTTTTTCAGCTCCTAATACCATCTTTATTCAGAGCATAGAGGATCTGTTCAGGTGTGGCCAGTGAAGGGGCATTCTGGGCTTTGGTTGGCATAATGGCTGTTTGAAGAGCCAGGATCTGATTAATTGGAACTGGTGGAGATTTTAGAGCAGTGACAGCCACACATGTTTTTACGGCATCCCATTTTCACCTTACATTGAACTAGTTCATCGAGACCTGAAGTCCAAGGTTCGTATTTGCTGATTTCCTACGTAACCTCCTTCCAAGTAGGTTGGGGATGTTTCGTAACTTGATTCTGATCAGAAGCAAAGGTTGCAAGTATCTTTCTGGTCACATGCTCGCGACCAAAACATATGCGATGTTGTCATCTGAGAACTGTGCCTACAACTGTCCTTGGAAATCAGAGCTAATAAGAACCGCCTGCTGTAGATGAGCTTTGAGCTGATCATTTTAGGACTTGGAAGGTTGTGTTTTTCTTTTTACCCCGATGGAAAGGGCTAAACATTGCCATTTCAACTGTTTCCCAGATATTTTTCTGTGGGAGCAGTTTGAGTGACATAACAGACTTTTATATAAATACTGCATGTGTACAACCACAAGCTATTTTTTGCACTGACTGTACACTATTGTCTGGTTTTAATTTATAATTCCCCTAAGCGTACCCATAACTTCCTTAGAGAATTCTCAGATTTCCTGGCTGCCTCGGTGGTGATGTTGCTGTTGTATAGCTAAGTGCAGCATGTGATTGGATACACAGCCAGACTCCCTCGAAGGGATTTTGTTGTTGTTGTTATGGGATCATTTGACGTTAGTCTGCAATGTAATTTCTGCAACAAGCACCACATTTCATTTATTGGCTATTGGCATGACAGAGCTCCACTTCTGTGTCAGTGTCCTTAGTTGTGCTTTAGTGCATTGTTTACTATCATTCCTCTGCAATGGGGAGTATGGCCTTCTACACATGACCTCTTGAGCATAGATTGACATCCTTTTATAGAAGCAGGACATTGGCTGCCATGGTTCCCCTGCAAGTTAGGGTGTTAGGTCTGCGTTGCATCAGGGTTGATGGTCGTCTTATGTAGAGTTTAGGTTATGGATTGTATGGGATGATTTAGATCAGAATGATCCTGCTTCAGGCAGGGGTTGGACTAGATGACCTTTGGAGGTCCCTTCTAACCCTACTTCTCTATGCACCTATGATTGCATGACCCCTTCTTTGATGTTTCCTTTTGTTTGTCTGGGGTTTCAGCCTGGTCAACAGCCTTTCACTCTTAGAATCAGAGAAAAGGAGAGCTGGAGGGGACTTCCAGAGGTTATCTGGTCCAACCCCTGCTTGAAGCAGGAACATCTCCATGCAAACCATCCCATATGAGTCCTTGTCTAACCTGTTTCTAAAACTACAGTCAGCCCTGTCACACAATTGCAAGGCATAGCATCCTAACTGGCCACAGGTAAAGCAGGGGTATAAGGGCTGTCAATGCCCCTCCTAGATGAGGGTTGTTAAAATATATACAAGAGACCAAGAATGAAGGCCACTGGAGTGTTATCTGGTAACACAATCACTGATCATAGGATTGGGATTCACACCTTCAAGGTGCTATTGCCGACTCTGCTTCTGAGTTGCTATGAGCCTGGGATAATCACTTGACCCCTTTTTTGGCTGCTTCCCACTTTTACAGAGTCTAGAATGAAGAGCTCTCCAGTAATGCGGTGCTTTGGGAAAGTTAAAAGAAAGGTGTTATAAGTGCAAATAATTAATAACTTGTCCAAGATTCCCTTTGTTTTTTGGTTAAGCCAACCAGGGGCAGATTCAGGAGGGTACACTTGCATTCCACTTTGATTCCTGCTCCACCCAAAGTCTAAAACCAACTGCTTAGCAGTGGTGAGTGGTAGCATCATATCTAGTCAGGCAGTGCTGAGGGAGTCAACTGACTTCATAGGATCATATTCATGGCTTGCTATCATAGTTTCATAGATTATAAAGTGGGAAGGGACCTCGGAAGATCATCGGGTCCATCTGCTTGATCCTTTCTAAACTCTTCATTCAACAGGCGTTAATGACCCTATATTCTTTTTAATGGTCTTGCTGTTCCACCAATCAAGCTATCCTTTGTTCTGCAACTCTGCTGTCTGTTAGTCGCCCCTGGTAATGAAGCTTCTATTTCACAGTCCTTGCAGATCATTTTTAACTTATTCCAGTGAGGTTATATTCGTTTTTCCTTCAGTGCTAAACTGAACAATACAGCCCTAGGCCCTTAGCTTCTTAGTAAAGCTTCTAGTTTATTTTAAACTGGAGCAAAATGTGTTGTTTTATATGTGATGATGCACCTCACCATTTGCACCCCCCTTTTTAAAATTCTAGATCCACCCATGAAGATAACGCTTTGTTCTTACCATGCTCTCCATAATAATGGCAGCGTTTGTCCTTGCAGTTGATGTTAATCATATAAAGCCTTATTCCAGCCAGACCTACAAAGGCAGGAGTGCCTTTGTATGGGAGAGTGTAGGGAGCTTGCACCATTGCTCAGATGCTGGCCCGATCCTGTAGAGTACCACTCGGGCCATCTAGCCTATTTGTGACACCTAAAAGGGGGTGGGAAGAGTATAGCCCAGGGGAGATTAAATTGAGTCAGGGTGGCTACGTCCAGAGCAAGGAAGAAATATGCTGGTCTGCCTACAGCCAGAGAGGTTGAATGAGTAATATTGCTGACTCGGCCAAAGTTACTCCTGGGTCTCAGGCTGCAATTCGTCTCCCATGGGTGGAGCAGTATGAAGAAGTCTTATGGTCCAAGCCTCATGATAACCTGTCCCCAGAGTGTGCTCTGCATAATTGCAGTTTAATGGGGTTAAATCATAAGATTAAAGTGGCAATGGAAAGCCTCAAGAGACCTGAACCAGATTGCCTCATCCAGACAGAATGGGCCACACCCCAGATATTCTTTAGCTTTTTTACCCATGCATTGATTTATGGGAGGTATGTTACTGGAAAATTTGGCTGAATAACTACAGCGGGGTAGGGAGCCTTGACAGCTCCTCCCTGCTTCTGTATTTGCCTCTTTAAAAGCAGTTGTCATGCTCAGCTAAAACTGCGAGGCTTTTTGCTTTCTCCAGGATCTTGGGGGGAGCTATTCAGGATGTTATACAGTAAATGTAACAGTGTCTTGTCTACCAGATCCCAGTCACCCACTAGTCCACTGCCCTGTTTCTCTGTTCTTAACTGAACCCCCTGGCTCATTCAAAGATAATGCTTGGGCCCATTCCCGAGATATATTTAGCTGCTTTGGTGACATTGATAAATCACATCACATACTTTCTAGAAGTATTTTCATACTAAGAGAGATTTATGGTGGTATATATCACTTTAGGAGGTCAGGGAGAGACAGAGCTAGAACGGGCCTGAGCTAGATCCAGTAAGACCAACTTTGAGGTGCTTGGGCTACATTCAGAAAGGGATTTCCCCGCATTGGGCACATCTACACATGCCCTTTAATGCACAGTAGACTATTTTACTACGCATTAAAGCGTCACGTAAAAACCCGTGACTTTAAGCTAATATGCAGTAAAATAGTCTAGTGTGCATCAAGCATCACTAAAAAAGCATTAGCTTGTGCTACTGTGCATTAGGGCAGCTTAATGCATATTAATTTAGTACCTCACATTAGAGGTACTAAATTTAATACACATTAGAAAAGGTGCATTAATGCATGTGTAGATGTACCCACTGGCTGTGTTCATAGGCCCTGGCACACATTCAGTTAAGGGCGCCTTGGGATCTGATCCCCAGTCCTAGCAATTGGGCCTCTTGCTATGCCACACATGTAGGGTAGGAAGCACAGTTTTTGGGAAAGGGGATCATATCCCATTCACATCCTTTCCCCTTGCAGAGGAGTCTGGAATCATGACCCCAGGCTGCCCCGGCAATGACAGGTTGCAAGCCAGATGTCTGCAGGCCCAGGGCCAGAGCCAACAGTCAGGTGATTGTCAGCCCCTGTCCCAGGGCCAATTTGAGACCCCATTCAGTGCTGAGCTGGAGCCCATGATCAGCTGATTGTCAGCATTGGCTCCAGACTTGACAAACCTTCAGTTTGAGGCATCAGACATTAACATGGAACCTTTTTGTGACTGCTTTGCCATTTTAAGACCACTTCAAATGGGTCCACATATAGGATCCTTGCCATTTATGCCATCATTATCATGTTAATCATGGCATAAATGCAATGTGTAGAGGGAGTCTGAGTTGGAAAGTATGCAATTTTGTTTCTAACACACAGGTCAGTCTAGTCCTCGTTAAATGTGTTTTTCTCCTGTGAAATCCTTGGCTTTTCAGTGAAGCGCTATGCATTCCAGCGTTTGGGTAACAATAGGCCTGGGGATTTGAAAACATACCTATCTGCTATCTTGAATAAGATGTACTTGTCAGCATCTGAATCTTGCCTAAAGATATTTGGGACTAACAAAGTCAATGGCCTTGTGCTGAAATCCCCTGGTGTATTTGAAATCAATTAAGTATATTTGTGGAAGACTGATGCACCTTTTGCCCTGTAGCTTAGTGATTCAGACACTTTTCCCAGGAAGTGGAAGACCTGGGTTTTAGGCTCTTCACATGCTGAGTGGATTCAAGCTGCCATCTCCCACTTACCAGGAAGATGGGTTGATGGGGCTTAGAGCACTTTTCAGCTCCTCCTGCTGAAGCCGGCCCAGTAAGGCCAAAGTCATGAGGCTAGAAGGAGACCATGCAAAATGGAGCCTGACTTTAGTCCAAGGAAGGTGGCACTGTCTGGAGGGGCAGTTTAGGGTCTTGCTCCCAATTCTGCTTCTGCATCTCATCCACTAATTATTTAATGAAAAATTTATAAGCATTCATAGGGGCTTTCCCTTTCCTAAGTCAATGCTCACCACCAGTAGAACAATTTGCAGACAGTTCATGGGATTTCCTCATCCTTGGCAACCTTACATTGGAGGGAACAGGCCAGCCCTAAAGACCAGTTGACAAATGAGAGGAAGAACAATCTCATTGCCAAGCCCTTGGTTCAGATGATCTGAGTTCAATTTTCCTCCACCACCTCTAGATACAGACAGATTAAGTTATTGATACCCCCTCTACGTATTACAGGTATCACACAATTGGTTGTTACCTTGAGACCAACTACAGGTGCAAAGTACCTATCTCGCCATGAAAAGCTCCAACCGGCTGTAAAGCTAGATCTGGAAAATGCGTACTAACTTTATAGCTGGTTGCTATTGAATTTTAATTTGCATGTGTAGCAGGGTTTCCCCTGCAGCTGGGAGCCCCGTCAGCCGCAGGGGCGCACCATGCCCACCCAGGGCTGGGAACCTGCAACTGAGGGGACTCCCAGCCCCAGAAACTGCAGACTCTGAGTCTGGCAGCATCCCACAGCTGCCAGGACCTGGAATATCACAGATGTGGACTCTGGGTCTGGTAGCACCTCACAGCTGTGGGTGCTGGGTCCCACAGTGTGCCTCCTGGTGCCAAGACCCAGCTGGGTTCTGGCAGTCACAGGGGGCTGTTGCAATCGCCCAGCCTCAAGGGTGGATGAAACCCCTGGGGCTGGGAGATTGCAACAGCTGTGGTGGGGTACTTCCAGCTGTGGGAGCTTGCTTCTTGCTGGTGCAGGAGAAGCTCAGGACCAGCATGGCAGAAGGCACAATTGTGCAGATTGTGCATTAGATCCCATTTCACCTTTACCTGCACATGTGGAGGGGGACCTTAGTTTCCCCCATCTGTAAAATGAGTGGAATAATGCTGCTTATGCCCCTGCAGCTGACTTCGCTCCCAGCCACAGGGGAGACCCTGCTACACGTGCAAATTAAAGCTTAATAGCAGCCAGCTCTAAAGTTAGTATGCATTTTTGTGGTCTAACTGTATAGCTGGTTGGAGCTTTGAGTTGGGTGTATGCTGAGCTGGAAACCCTTCAGATCAAGGATTGCTTTTTGCTATAAGAATATATAAGAGACCTAGCACATTGGTGATACCTGTTGGCACAACGGTGATAGCTGTTGAAGTCTCTAGTGCTACTGAGATGCAAATAAGCTCTCCTCTGAATAATGAAGAAGGATGGGTCTCTTGCTATGACTGTGGCTCCTCAAAGACTCAGAGCTAGTTGACCTTTGGGTCAGGTTATCCTATATTTAACTGGCAGAAAAATGTTTGAAAGCAGCTATGCAGGGTGTCATATGCTGCTTAGGAAGCTGCCCTGTATGTCATATGGACCACATACACCTCAAACTGATCGCATGAATACACACTTTCAACAAAACATTAAGCCTACAAAAATGATCCAGGTTTTCAGCGGGTGCAAACCAGAGCAGCGCTGCAGTGGATAGAGCTCCACTTATCACAGCAGCTGACGTGCTGCCCATCTTTTCATTTCCATCTTTCTTTCATTATTTTTTTTTTTACATGCAAGATGAACAATTGAGACAAGACACCATTTCCCTTTGGTCTGCATCCTGTTTTTTTAGAACAATAGCTACATTTTTGTTCCCATGCCAGCCCTTCATTTACGTTGGGCTGTATAGACTTGGCTGATATGATGATGCTTTGTTTCATTTGAAGAGACAGTTCTAATTGCCATTAATTTGATTTTTTTTTTTTTAATCAATAGCATTTGTGCTTTATTTCAAATGCCGTTTGGAACGATAAACAGCATTCAATGGAGAGTGGGTGAGTGAACGCCCTCTGCCTTGTTTCCAGTCTCTCAAAGCAGAGCAGAGTTCAGAAGTTCATGTCTTAATTGTATTTTGCTGGGTTCATGTCCCGTTTGGGAGAGGCTGCTTAAACCAGACCAGCGAGAGGAATTTTGGGTGGAGGAAGAAGAGGGAATGAAAGGGAGAGTTTTGGGGAGGAAAAATGAAGAAGGACACTGGGATGGAGAGGGACAGAAAAGGAGTAGTTATAAATAGCTTTCACATTTGCCAGCCAAACTTTTGGCAGTAGTTCCAACCATAACACAAGGCCCGATCCTGCCAATCTTAGTCTGGCCCTGATCCAAAGCCTATTGAAGCCACTAGCTGCTTTCCTTTTATTGCAACTGATATTGCTTCAAGTCCATTGAGTATTTCATGGCATCACAAGCATCCCCATTCACCTCATTGGGACCGTTTCTAGAAATACTAGCTAGGATAGTAGAGGATGGCAGAATATGCTCATTGGTGTCCATGAATTGCTTACCCTATGGGCTACTCAGCATGAGTCATGTATGAAGAATCAGACCCTAACTGTGCTGCAGGTAAGGCATGGGGACGGCGGTGGTCAGTGTCCTGCTGCCGCCAGGACTGTTTAAACGCGTTCAGGAGATCCAAGGAAGAGGACCGTGCCCACCCACTATGGAGGAAGGTCCATAGCAATCCGACCATGGGGTAAAAATTCCTTCCTGACCCCAAATAGAGCAGTTGGTCTGACCCTGAGCAGAAGGGCAGGCCCCTTTAACCAGGATTTAGTCCTAGCAGGAGCATTGGCACATCCCAGTCACCATCCCCAACCTTGGCTTCAGGCAATGCCCAGTGCTTCTGAGGAAGGCAAAAAAACTCCCCTGGTACTTGTAGCAACAGAAGGGGGAAAAAATTCCTTCCCAGCCCCTTGTGGCAACCAGCAAAGCCCAGAGCAGGGGACAAACTAACACTCTCCATTATGTTCTGCAACCTGCAAGAATAACCCACACGTCGCACCCTCTTGCTGGAAAGTCACAACTCCCCTTTTTCTATCCCCTCCATACACTTACACCAGCTTTTTTAATCTTCATTCTGCAGTTGTTGAGCATGGTTGTCTCCAATATCCACCTGCTTTTAGGTTGCAGAGCTGCTCTTGTTATTTCCAGCAGTGAGTGAGTGACTGAACGTGTGTGCGTCTTGGAGGGGGGCAATGCTCTTGGGTTTCTAACTGTTGGTATATACAGAGCACTCCAGGCATAGCTACTCATCAGCTGGAAACAGATGTCTTTGGAGAAGTGTGATCAGCTGTGCTGTGATACATCATGGCACAGCTGATCGCACTCCAGGAGTGTCTGTAATATCCCTGGTTGCCTCACCCTGCTTGCAGATACGTCCCCATGTTGGGGAGAAGGGGATCCCCTGCAGGAGATTCCCCCATGGGCATATCTTCAAGCAGGTTCCTCATCAACACCAGCTGCAAATGTGGAGGGGGAGACCCCCCGCACCCCGTGGAAATCCCCCCCTACGTGCTTGTAGGCGAATGCAAAGAAATCCCCTGTTCAGAGACTGCCCTGCACAGGATACATTTGCAAGTGGGAAACCCCTAACTTGCAGACGTGCACCCCAAAACTCCGACTCTCCCCACTTAGCAGACACGTCCCTCCAGGGGTGTATCTGGGTAAGTGTGAAAAGCAAGGCAGGCACTCCCAAGGTTTGAGGAGGCCAGTGCTGGGGCGTGCAGGACTGGGCCCCTCAAGCCCATGGAGTCCTTGTCTCAGGGAGGTTCAAGAGCCTAGGCAGCTTTCTGCTGCCCAAGCTCTTCTACCATAAGCAAATAGATGTGCGCTGCAATAAAGTGGCTCAGCTTATTACTACCTTCTGTTGCAGCCACAAATCTGAGCATTTGTGGTGTGACATAAGGTAGGGACATCTATTTTCTTTCATTTTATGCCACCATAACAATTTTATGATGCCACAAAGGTGACATCTGTTTCCACCCCCAGATCATCCCTGACCAATACTCAGTGGCGATGTGTAGGTGGTACACGGGGGTGCATGTGCACCCCCTGAGAGCACTGGTGCACCCCCTGACAGCCAACGTCCCCTGCTTAGGTGACAGACAGGGGGGGCAGGCGGGAGCACTGGTGCCCGCCCTGAGATCACCAGCAGGGGAGTGGGGGTGCCAGGAGAAGCACTGCTGGCACTTCTGGGCACGCCCCAGCCCTTCTGTGCACGACACTGGCACTTTCAGATTGGCGCGGTCGGCTGCAGGGGGACCTCCCCCCACCAGTTGCTGACTGGCCACTGGGGGGGCAAGTGCCCCTCCTGACTCAGGAGGCACCGGTCACCCATGCCAATACTTATCCAACCTCTTCTTGAACACTTCCAGTGCTAGAGAGTCTATGACTTCCCTAGGTGTCTATTCCACTAACTCACTGTTCTAACAGTGAAGAGGTTTTTCCTCACATCCAATCTAAACCTGCTTTGCTGCAACTTCAAGCTATTGGTTACATGATGTGATGTTATCTTAGAAGAACATGATGGCCAAGGACAGACACTTTGACTGGTATAAGTGATCTGAAACTGGTCTATACCCATAACAGAACAAAAATTTGGCACACATACACTGGTTAAAAAATGGCACAACCCGGTCTAAGATTTGTTCCCCCACCAAAGGTTGAATGTGTTTTCTACTCACTACCGATCTAAACGATGCCACTTACAGAAAACCTTGTAATTTAAATCAATTCCACCTTGGGCTTTTTGCATGTCTGTACCTAGCTTAGATGGATGGATCCCTCATTCTAGGGTCGACCATGCAGCTCTCAGAGTTCAATAATATGGACACAATATTGTGGTGGGCTCTGTAGGCCATGATCACATGAGTTCCTTACAGTTTCGTCATGTTTACTTCAAAGCCTTCTTAAGGGAAGATGAGAGAACCACAAAGATGGAAAACTAATTATATCAAGATGGACAAGGAAAAACAGACAGCATGCCCTGGAATGCATTCATTATAAATCAGCCAAAACTACTAAAGCCTCAGCAACAAAAAAGGTCCTGGTTGTAGTTACACGTAATTAGTTTTAACGCAGATTTAGGAAGTTGGATGGCTGCCATGTGTCGGAGACTGGAAGCAGTGTCTCTCCCAGTTAGAGCAGAGGATCAGGACCAGGCTTCTGTTTTTGAATCCTGCACAGACTTGTGTGACTTTAGACGAGCCATTTCAGGCTGGAGTCAAAAGAGGGTTTTCTGTTGTAGCATGGCGTGGCGGTGTCTAACTTTTAGCCATCACATCCTTATACAAGACAGGCATGTGCATCTCCTTTAAGAAGGCAAGGGCAGGGTTAGGTACTGGAGAACAGGATCCACAAACCCCTGCCTGCTGAGCTGGAAATGCCTAAGCTGGCTCCTAGGAAATGTACCCGGCCACTCGCCTCCTCTCTGGGCTTCTAGGACCGAGTTCCCTACATCAGATTCACAGACCTAAATCCTTTCCTCCCAAAGCACAGCTGCAGAAGGATAAGGCAATGCTGCCCCCATCCAAGAGATGGCTGGTTGGAGCACTTGCCCAGGATATGCAGAACCAGGCTCAATTCTTTTCTGGGATTGGCGGGATTTGAAACTACCTCAGCAAAGTGCCCCTAACCACCAGGCTGTTGGTGATTTGGAAATGTATTACTCTCAGTCCTTCCTGTTGTAACTGTTCAAATGTGTGTGGAATAATTCATTATTCATTGGGCTAGAAAGAGAAAACAGGGGAAACACGGATTTATATCCCAGTGTTTAGAGCTCTCTGGGGTAGGGAAACCTGGGTGCCAAACCATGCTCCAATGAATACTTATGTACTATATCCCAAGTAAGACCCATCATCGGGAGAAGTTCCACTCCTGGTGGCTCTGGATCCTGATGGTTAGAGCAAGGGAAGAGAAAGATTCACGTAGTCTTGAGCCGAAGTGAGATTTGAACGCCATCCTCTCCAGTCCTGGGTGTGCTAGCCTTCAAGTTGCTGAACAAAAGGGGAGCAGCAGTGACCCCCACCAGCTGGGTTTATAAGGAGCCTGATCCATTAGGGAGGGCCCTAGAATGCCTCTGATACAGGGGTGGATCTGAGGGGGTGGGATGCAGTGATGAAGTTGCACCCCCCTTTGATTCCTGGGCCACCCAAACATTAAAACCAACTGCCTGGCAGTGGAGACAACTTTTCTATTCAGGCAGCAGTGAGGGAGTAACTTGACTTTGGCTTATTACAAGCTACCTGATCCTCCTAAACTCTTCACTCCACAGGTGCTAACAACTCCCTCTTCTTTTCAGTGGTGTTGATGTTCCACTAATCAAGCTAACCTTTCTTCTGCATTTTTGCTGCCCGTTAGCTGCTCCTGCAATGTAGCTATTCTTTCACAGCCCTGCAAGCTGTTTTTAATACAAGCTAGAAACAGTCATTTAGGTGTGGAAATAACTTTCAGTGAAGCATTGGATGCACTCTCAAGACACTCAAGAGGGTTAGATATTATTTTATGAACCTGCAAAAGACATGTACTTTTAATGCTAATGAAATGGCATTTCTAATTATTTTTGCCTAGTTTGTTATGGGTTTTTTATATATATAATATATGATATAGCAAATTAGTGTAAATTCCAATAAAGTCCTATTTGGTTTTGCTTTAATCTTAAATGGAGTAATATAGCCTCAACCCCCTAACAAATGAGTAAAGCATCTAGTTTCTTTTTTACTGTTGGGTTATATGTGATGATGCACTAGTGATGCTCAGCCCCCAAGCTGCAGGTCAGAACTGGCCCCTGGAGCCATGTCATGTGGACCATGGGTCTGAAACTGGCAGCTGCTCCCCTGCTGTTAAATTTTGGGGCCTGTGGAGAGCCCTGTTGTCTGAAGAGTGGGAACCTGCAGACCAGATTAGGCAGATGGGGGCACAGAGCCCTCCTCACTTGATTGGGCATGCAGGGGTGGCACAGGGCCCAATGCCAGTGCATAGGAACCAGCTGAGGCTGTGCGGGGCCCAGTCCAGTCCACAGACTGGCCCTGTACCACTCAGCTGGTCCATGGGGCCAAAAGATTAAGAACCAGTTCACCTATACCTCCCCCTTTCAAAACCCTAATTCTGCCCATATTTTGATATCAGGGGCAGAAGCTTGGGAATGCTGGGGGTGGGGGTGGGGAGGGGTGTGGGCACAGGAACACTTGGGGTACAGACAGAAGTAACAATTTCCCCCCAATCGAGCCATAGAAAGCAGTCTATAGCTGGGACCAAACACAAGTGCACACCTGCAGACTGCTTCAAAAATGGCCAGTCAAGCGAAACTCTGAACTGTCATTGCATGAGGGTTCAGATGAAGATATTTCAAAACAGAGCATCTTCTGTAACTTGTGTCTGTGCTGCCTGCCAGCAAAAAGCTGTTTTCAGATTGGGAGAGAGGAAAGGGAGCAGAGGGAGTTCAGTCTGGGGGGATTTTCCACCCCTGCTGGGAGGGAGGGCAGGTGCATTGGAGCCGCTCCCCACCCCCAAATTTGGAGGGCTCCAATTCACCCAGCCCACCCTCCAGTTCTGGCTGGGGAACCCCTAGAACAAGCTCCCTCTGCTCCCTTTCCCCCCTCCCATTCTGAAATGGGAAGACTGGGGGGCCATTGCTATGGAAAACCATCTGCAAGCAGCAGTCAGCAGCTTAGTTTCCCTTCCCCCCTGGAATCAACTTCTGTTTTGTCCAGGGGATCATTGTAACTCAGAAGGCTTCCTGCAAAGCTTTCTGAGTTACAATGGGGAGCTGCACTTCTGTCTGCACCCTTGGAGTCCTTTCCAGGGGTAGGGACATCCTAAGTGTTGTGTGTGAATGAGCTGAGAACTACTCTAATGCAGCAAACCCACTCGAACACTCACTTAGGCTTCAAGTTGGATGGGTTTTACTGTATCTTAATCATTCTCAGTTCGTTCACACACAACAATTAGAGCTACCTGCCACTGCCCTTTTGAAACATTCCCCTTTTGAAAAGGCTCTGAGCTTTCCAATGTCCACACTGTTGGGTGTCCAGGGTGTCAGAGATGTAGGCTGTCTAGCAGCTCCGGGGTTAGTCAGCAGCTGGATCCACATTTGATGCATTTGAATGTTGGACGTAGTCTTCTGCAGTGATAGTCCAGGTATCTAAGCACTACATGAGGACTTAATTTATGAAAGGCCTTATCTGTGAATCAGATTCCCTGGTGGCTATTAAAAAAAAAAAAGAAACCATAATTTAGTGATTATAGGTCATATTTCAGAGCTGGTATGGTTCCACTGAAGTCTTGAGCATAACACCAGGGATAAATTAGGACAAACATGATCTGGACTAGCATGTATAAGTCAATAAACAGCTGCCAGCTTCAGTAAACAGTGGCTTTCCCAGGAGAAAGCATGGAATAACGAGCCTACATTTTTTAGGAAGTGTTCAGTCTAGAACTCATCATGATTTTTTCGTCAAAACTTTTTAAAGTAAAAAAGGCTGGTTTCATAACAGCTGAGTGGACTTAGAGAAACCCATTCAATTTGTCAAAAAGTTCCCAGAGGAAAGACGTTTCCAAACAAGATTGACTTTTTATTGCAGAAAATGTCTTAATGTTGTTTTGGAACGAGGAGAGCGAATTAAAATGGTGTTATGGTTTAATTTGCTCTAGTGCTGTTCTGCTTTTTATATTTCAAATCCAGCAGCTGCTCAATGCTTTCCAAGGACCGTACTTACCTGGATCAAAAATGACTTAAAATTTATGACGACCCCCGCCCTGAATTAGATTCTAGATATGGAGAATTTTAGAAATGTGTTGTAAATGTTTGACCTCTGCTGCTGCTTTTCCCCCCGCTACAGTGGAGAACCCAGCAGCAGGGGTCATGAAGTGTGTGTGGGGGGGAATCCCTTACCCCGACATGGTGCCTTCCCCCCCTTGCCACCTGCCCCCCTGTCTGCCCTTTGCAGCTTCTGCCCCTGCCTTTGCCCCAACCACTTATTGTCAGGCATGGCTCCAGCTCCATTCCCTCCTGGGGCACATGGGATGTGCCTGATTTGACTCCTACCTGGCTGCACAGCAGTGTCTGAGGGCCGGAGGTGTCTATGCAGCTGTTGCATGGCTGGACAGGGGCCAAAGTGTCCATGTGCTTGTGTCTCAGGAGGGAACGGAGCTGGAGCTGCGCCTGATGGTAAGTAGTGGGAGGGTGGTTGGTGACTCTGGCCCCAACCCCCGCCTTACACTCAAATCCAAGATGAGTGGCTTCCCCCCATGTTGAATATTTGAATACATACGGTAATTTCTTTTTACTTTTTAAGGTACTTTCTGATGGAGTGATTGTTTGTGTATGTATTATTTGCCTGGCTGTTGTGTAATGGCTATTGTGGTTTTTTCATTTTTTTAATCTTCCTTTCTAGATTGACGTGTCTCCTATTTGTGCTATAATGAAGTACTTCGAGGCAAACAGGAGACACTTTGATCAAGACAAGAAAGGAAAATGGTTTGGCTATTACAAGCAGCCTCTGCCTTTTATTTTTTTAATTTTAAAAGTACAACACACGTAATAAAACGTTTCCAGTTCTATGGTTCCCATTATCGGAGATCTTTCTAGAACGTGGTTTCTTGGGAAATTTGGAAAATACGTGTTTTCATTCGGAATGAAAATAGATTGAGAAAAGTTGACATTTTCTGGGAACTAGAGCTTCTTCTGCCTTTCCACCAGCTTGATCTCAGACCTCTTCTGAAGCACCCTCTACCCAGGTGCTGACACTTGGCTAGGAGCTTTGGCTGTGAAACATGCTTTCAGGGGGACTGGTGAAGCCAACATATCCCTTGGCTCTGCTCCCATTTCCTCCCCTTTGAGAGTGGTGGTCAGCTTTCATCAGCACTATTTTGAAAAGAAACACCATGCATAATGGTATTAATTATGGAGAAGTCAGGCTGGAAGGGACCTCCATAGGTCATCTACTCCAATTCCCTCCCTGAGCCAGGACCATCCCTATCCAAACTATCCCAGACAAATTCTTGTCCGACCTGTTCCTAAAATTACACAGTCAACCCTACCGCACGACTACAAGGCACAGGACCCTAACCTGCCGCAGGTAAAGCAGAGGGACAATGGTGGTCAGCGTCCTGCTGCTGCAGGGATTGTTAAAATGTGCCTGAGAGCCCCCTGTTATTTTTTAACCCTAACGCTTTGCATGTCTTTCCTTGCTTTTTCTTCTATTTTTTCCCATTGCTTTATTTCCTCTTTCTACTTTCATCACATCATTTAATCTCAAAACCATTTCCTTTATGTTTACCCCTTGACCTCCTGTTTTTTCTCTCCTTATATTTCCTGTAGCCTTTTCTATCCCTCCTGGCAATATCCCCAGCCCTTCAGCTTGCCCATCTGATAAATGCTTTTTTACCTGTTCCTGTCTCAAAGACCCTATATTCTGCACACCATGGACACTGGAGATGGCATAAGACTGCTGGCTATTGGGTCTGGCAATATTTTCAGTGTGAACCACATCTTCTTAAGGGGGAATCTGGAGGATACCCTTCATCCCACTTGAAACTGTGCCGATCACCTACTCCCCCAGTCATAGCCACAATGTGTGTGGCAACTACGCAAATCATTTATCTGCAAAAGTATTGGTAAGAAAGTATTGGATCTCTTTTTAGCTCTCTTCAAAGCGATTTGAAAGTTGAAAGAAGGTGGAAGGTGCTTGCATGATGTGACCAACCTGGTAGTCACCAGCAAGCAGCTCCCAGCAATTGCTCCGGAGACCAACAATAGTTCATAGACCACACTTTGGAATAAAACTTGATTGTCACCCTGTCTGTCCCTATAATTGAAAATTTGTTCTGTATGTTTTCTAGCATTATAACCAGTCTAGTGCTAAAATAGCCCCCAAAATGTCTTCTCCTAGAACAGAGGCGGGCAATTATTTCATGCGGAGGCACGCTTACTGAGTTTTGGCAAGCCATCTCATGGCAGGCAGCCAGGGGCAGATAAATATTAATTTTCTAATTTTTTTAGTGGGCCAGATGCAATGGCTTGGTGGGCCGCATCCGGCCCACGGGCTGCATTTTGCTCAACCCTGTCCTAGAATAATGTTGCACAGCATGATAGAGAGAGCTGGTTACTAGCTGTGTTAGACTGAAGTCAGTCAGAAGGCAGGGGTGATGTGCACCTTTCTCCACTAACTAAAGGAGAGAGAAAGAACAAGATTTATAAAGCTAAGTTCACTAGTACAATACACAAAGTTTTCCTTGGATATTCAATCTCCTTTGTCCCTATTTAAGTGTTATGCCATTTCCTTAGTTATTGCATCCTTCCATGTATCACCCTAAATAGTTCTCCTTCTTCCTTGTTTATAATCTTCACATACTTGTGGATAGCGATGATGCTATTTAGCAAAACGTACATCCTTGTTTATCTCGGTTAAACTTTCCTCATATATTGGTCTCAACACCCTCTGTGTAGGTTTTCTTTTCTTAACCCTCTTCTCTCAATGCTGCCCAGTTGGTTAACATCCTTCCAGTAGTAAGTCGACTTGGTGTAGTCTCATCGGAAGCCCTTTGCTCTCATCCATGGTCTCCTCGCTCTTTCTCTTTTTTGCCCCATGGGCAGCTACTGCTTTCCTCCCCTGCATTCAAGGAAAAGGGTTAATATTTGATGGACTTTTCCCCTTCCTTGTACCCAGAGAAGGGGGACCTTGACAGATACCTCTTGCTCTGTGAGACCCATGGGTGTCTTCCAACAGCACAACCTTTTGACAGATATGCACCAATGTATTATCTGCCCCCTCCCCTCTGCCTTTCACTACCAGCCCTGAGCTTTACCCGTTTCTCTTGCCCCCCCCCCAGGTGTACATATTTCCTCCTGATGCCCGGTGACCACAGATTTAGGCCTACAAGAGAAGCATCTACTCCAGTTGGACAGAGCAGGAGCCACCAAAGAAGAGGCTGAAAGACAGCTGGTTTAAAAATGAGAAGTCTTTGTAAAAACTCTGTGATGCATTTTTGGGGTTTTTTTATTACCAAAAAAATCAAAATTTGAACAAATTCCCCTTTCTATGCAGCTGGTCAAAAACGATGGGGAAAATGCCACCCACACGGCTAAAAATAAGGGAGAGGAAATTTATGAAAATGTCACCTAAATACTTTCCATTGATTTCTCAGATTAAAAAATGTCACCGAGCTCTCGCGATTGTGTTGCTTTTCTTTGTTTGCTGCACCGTGAGCTCTCTAACCACTTGAAGTATGCGCCGAGGTAGAAGCCATGTTGTTCTCAGAATTGCAGCTGCAGGAACAAATGCTTCAAATGTCCTTTGTTCTTATCTTGTGTCTTTTGCTTTGAACTAAGTGAAGTCATGACTGTGAGTGAGCGGCTGGGCTTTGAGTGAGAACACACACCTTGCTCCATCCAAGAGTGGTCTACGTGGTAAAATTGGGTATTTGCTATTCTTCAGCATCCAATGAACTCAACATGCTCTCACTACATTGAAGAAGTATCCGGTTTCATAAGGAAATCTGTAATAAAGAAGGAGCTAGTAAATGGGCCTGTCTCAATTTTAAGTAGGCATAAGTCAAGGCACCTTAAAGCAGATCATTTTTAGAAAAATGCGGTTGGCACTTTCTGAAGCAGCTGACCTCTTTATGGGGTCTATGAGGTGCCGCAAACTGAGGCATATACTGACTAAATTGTTCCATATAAGCATGTAGTAAAAAAGTGGGAGTCCGTAGGCTTTCAGTGGTACGAAGCGTGTTTTTTGTCGTAAGAAAGTCACTTAGCGTGAGCTATTGCCATAATCAAAATTAGGCTAAACAAAGCAGATCCTAAACTGATGTATTTATTATACTGGGCCTGTGTGTGCAAACAGAACTGGTGCCTGTTTATAGAAAGTAATAGCTTCATCCAAGGAGCTTTTACATTCAAACTACTACATGTTTCTCATATATAGGTATAAAATGGGATGCAGGGCGCTTTTATCTTTGTAGCAGGATACTGGCTGTCTGGAACATAGATGGATGCAAAACAAAGAAATCTCTGCGTTTCTCAAATTTAGAGTGATATGTCCTGTTTTTCAAATAATTAATTACCGTCAGCCTTGTTCTAGCTGGTCCTTGCCAAGAACCACGTAGCAGATGGACTTTCCTGCACAACATTGTTTTATGTCTCTTCCTGTGTCTCTCTTTAAAATGCCTCAACAGAGAATCCGTGTTTTTTGTTGCAAAAACAACTTATCATGGGAAGAGGGCTATTAGGCTAGAATATGGCCTGCGTACCAGGTAAGTCCTACTTATACCCTCACTATAAGTCTTAGGTGGTCCCAGTTAAATCCCTCTGGTATGTGTGCTACCTCATCTTGAAAGCTGTTGTCTTGCACTTGATCATCCACTGGTGAGAAATGTGCCACTGCAAAGGGCTCTCGTAATATTTGGGACTGGACTCAAGGGTAGCAAAAGGAAGAACAGAGCCACAGGGACAATTGCCCTCATCCCGTCCTCTCTTTCTGCTGATGAAGGGGGCCAAGGAGGAGGTTGTGTAATAGTAAGGACTCCGTTGTATGAAGAAACCCCTTGTCAGGTACTTCGTAGGTTGGACTTGTTGTAGGGAGAGAAGGAAGCGCCTTTGGGCAGAAAGGAGTGAGGACTGAAGGATGGTTGCTTCCCAGGAAAGTGTGTCCCTTCACCCTCACTAATGGGTGCTGCAGAGTAAGACCGTGTGGGCCCTCATTTTTGTTCCCTAAGCCCCTCTGTGACGGAGGGCCTCCTCAGGCCGATCTCCACGGCCCGTCCTCTGTCTCTGGGCAACCGCCCGCTTATCTCGCCCGCCACGCCTTTGATGATAATCAGTTCAATTAGGTTGTTCCAGGAAAGTGTGTCCCTTCACCCTCACTAATGGGTGCTGCAGAGTAAGACCGTGTGGGCCCTCATTTTTGTTCCCTAAGCCCCTCTGTGACGGAGGGCCTCCTCAGGCCGATCTCCACGGCCCGTCCTCTGTCTCTGGGCAACCGCCCGCTTATCTCGCCCGCCACGCCTTTGATGATAATCAGTTCAATTAGGTTGTTCACTAAGCGGGAGGCTGCCCTTCGTACTGCCCCGATGCCAAGGGGCGCTCTGCGGCTCCGACCTCCCCTAATACCGCAGCCCAAGCCTCGCAGATGGCATCATGGTGTTCTTCCTCACCGGCCCCACACTGGGCCCCAGAATCTTCTGCGCAAGACCCCACTATGACCTTCGCTACACAGGTGGCCACTCCGCCGTCAACTGGGCTACCTCACCCCCCCGAAGCTATCTTCCCCTCTCGGGTGTGGTTTCCCCGGAACCTTCGGCCTCTTGCCCTCTGGCCCACCTCAAGGCCAGTTGGGACCCCAGGCCCCCGGCTCTTGAGCATCCCTCGCGGTGGGCCCCCAGCCCTTTTGACCCTCACTGGTCCTGGCCCCAGCATGTGCCAGTCGAGGGTACTATCCCCTTCAGGCTGGGTCTCTCTAGCCACTCACTGTCTCCTCGGGCCTCACCGTGCCACAACTCCCCTCCTCCTAGGAGTAACCGCAGCACCACGCCCACATCTTTGCCACTCTCAGGATCTGCCGCCTCTGGGCCCCTCACAAACACTGGCCCTCTAGGCCCTCTCCTAACACTCAGGGTTCACCCACCCAGTGGTGGTGGGAGCTAGGGGTTAAGGCACCCCAACCCACCTTTCACCGGGGTGATAACTGGCCTGGCATTTCCTGGGGGCTCCCACACCACTGAGAGCCCCACCAGACCACCCACTCCCGGCAGGGTGCAGTTTCAGGACCAGGACCAGGACCCTCCTGCCAACCCCTTGCAGCTCCCCCTTACCTCCAGATCATTCAGAGCAGCCCTATGGCCATGCAATGTTGCTGCCTGACCTCCTGCAGCCCAACTGCCTGGTTTATATAGGCCTCAAAATGGCTGCCGCAATCAGGCACCTGGAGGCTGCCAGCTCCAGGCCCTTAAAGTGGCAGGAGCACCCTATTCTCCGCCACATCCTCTATTCTTTTTCCTCCTTCCTTTTCCTTCCTCACATTCCCCATCCCTTATAAAATGAGAGAATCAGGCAGAATGAACGCATGCTACTTCTGCATTGTTTTTAGCTCCCCGGTAGTGAAACCAAGAGAATCCAGACTGCCCCTGGAGCTTGAGATCCCTGTTGACTTTTATAGAAAAATGTGAGGCTGTCTTTTTTTAGTCTTTCTTCCACCCAAAACAACAACACAGCATTTAATTGTGTAACCTGCCTGGAATTGGCTGCATCACCACTTTATTTGCTAAAGCAGTGAGTGCTGGTGGGTACATTAATCATAAGTTTTTTAGAAACCTGCCTTAAAACAGGATGCATGCATTCACCGGGTGGCTACACTGCTCATCTTGCTTTCCCTTTGAGAGCAAAAGTCTTACTAGGTGTCAGGCTGGAATTTGGTTTTCATGGTCATCCCAACAGTCTCCCTGAGGAATAAAGGCCCCTTCCAACAGAAGCCTTTCTATATACTTCAACAGACCTCAGTTCAGGCCCCAACCCTGGTGCTTTCCAGGAAAAATTAATTTTCTAAACCTGAGTTGGTTTGCAGTTGTGCTTTATAATGGCCACTTGTTGCCTTAATTATGGAGCAGCTACCTCTACCCCAGGATACAATGTACAGCAGGAAGGTGCGATCCACATTCCCCAAATAAAGGCCACGGCATGGATGTTTGTCTCCGGAGTACTCCAAACCGGTGCTTTAATATATTCACGTCTGTGCATTTTACAAAGTTGGAAGGTGCATTTGTTTTACAAAATCCCAACAATGAATGCTACAAGCCATTTTCTTACAGAATTACTTTCAAAACATGACTATACAATTATTATTTGTAGTGTGCTAGTTTTGACATTCAGTAGCTGGGTGGGGGCAGGGTGGGGACCCACCAATAACGGACTAGAGCAGCAACTTAATTCAGAGTTTCTTACCCGGCAGGTTTGGATTAGATCAGGGGTGTCAAACTTGCAGCCTGCGGAGATGTGTCGTGTAGCTCATAGGGGGGGCTGGGATTTCTGGGCAAGTGGGAGTGGAGCCGGCCACCAAAATCTGGGGCAAGGAGCCCTGTTTGAGAAGCATGTCAGCGGCAGGCGGTGAAGAACAGCTGCATTAACCCCTGAAGCTGTCGCTGCCATGTGCTCCACCACTGTTGTTGCATCCAAATCACCAGGCAGATCCAGCCCAGGCATGGATGAGTTTGACACCCCTGTTATGCTATTTGAGCATTTGGATATTATGCTCTGTAAAGTCCGACTCTTGGCATTTGCACATAATTGAAATCTTGGGGCTTGGCCCCTCTCCTGTAGAGATCGGTGAGCTTCAGCTGGAGTTTGTTCAAGCTTTTGGTGACTATGTCTTTCTTTCCATCAGGTGGTGATGAATTGGACAGTCTAAGCAAAAAATAGTCAAAGGGTCATCCAAGCCTAACAACCCATTAGGCTAGTGTGATTTAAGAGCAAAATGGTTTCTGTAGCCACTGGCATTCAAGGTGAGTGGATGGGGCTAGCCTTCATATGTAGCCACATTTGACTCCGTAGCCCAAACGACTAGGTATTCATTTGCAGCTGGATTAGCTGGGGACAACATCTGACCCCCGTTGTCTTTCCTGTGCAAGTGTTGGGGGGCTGGACCCACTGATCTTGTAAGGTCCCTTCCAGCCCCTAACATCTATGAATCTCATTATGAAACTCTTAGTATGAGTCCGGAGTGAAGCTCAAATCTACATCTTTGAAGCCATTGTGAGACATTTCAACCACTCTGCCACCACGTGGCCTGGATAGCTTAGTAGAGTAGATGCAAGACTTGTGTGTCCCCCCTAATACATTCTTTAGGTTTGGGGCTTGCCAAACTCATTTTACTGCCTGAGTCCTGGTGTATAGGCCCAGTCCTCCAGCCCCATCCCCTTTCTTTGACCTTATTTTCATGCACTGAAGTGGAACTATTCACAGGGAGTTTGAAATGGCTGTGTGTTTGTAAAAATACAAATAGTTAGGTCTGATTATTTGCCGCTTGCAATTCATCCTCTGGGAAAGATTTTGATAAGCGTCTCCAAAGAAATGAATTTCTTCATGTAACAGCCAGTAAAATACCTATTGCACTCTCTGGACAAATGTCTCTCCTCTGAGCTGAAGGGTGGAACTGGGATCCTCAGTGCAGATTTCTGTGCAATTTCTAGGAGGCATTATAGACGCTGCTTAGTGTGTGTAAGCATGTCCTCCTTTACTGAGTAGCCCCAGGGACTGGAACTGCCTCATATCTACTCAGGGGTGTCAAACATGACCCTTGGCAGCGGGCAGGTGAGCGAGGGCTGTGCTGATGCAGCCCCATGTGCCCTGCGGCCAGTTAACATATAAGCACTTGTCCTGCTGCCACCACCACTTGAGCTGCCTCCACGGTGACACGTGACCACTTGTCCCATTGCTGCTTGTCCCACTGCTTTGCGTGCTTGTGTTGCCCCTGGATCCAGCCCATAAAGGATCCCCACAGTCCAGACCCAGTCTAGGGCATGGGGTAAGATTGACAACCCTATACTATCTGGTTGGGATCTCCTTAACTCAAGCAATAGAGGCCTATAGTTTTGGGATGGGAGGCCCTTTTGATCCCTAAAAACACCTGGAAATATTTATTTGTATCAAAGTGGCAGTCCTGAGCTCCATCGACTTTTTGTTCCTGAGATGCCTAGCTTTCTTCTGCTTGCTTTGTACTGAATGGGAAATTTGTGGTTGACTTGGAAGAGCAAAAAAATCACATATTGGTATTTATCTGGGCAGAACCAAACTGTGGACAAACTGGGCAGTTGCTCAGGGTGGCATAATTGAAGGGGAGGCATCTCTAGTGATTTCTAGCTGTTTAGCCTGGTTACTTATGTGATTAGGGAACATTTATTTTGCCCAAGGCAGTGAAAGGGCTAGAGCCAGCTCTAGTTCTCACTGGTCTTGCCTCCCGTGGCTTTACCTCCTTTGAAATGAACTGTCCTGAAGTTGTGACACAACAAAACTTGGATCCAAGTGGTACGAACACACGGGTTCATTAAGACAGTGCACAAGGACTTATCACACCCGGGGTGTGATTCATTGGTCCACCTATTGTCACAAAAAATGACTTTAAACCATGATAAAAATGTTTGCAAAGATCAAGTATCTAGGGATAGCCAAAGACCGTGCTTTGAGTTTCAGTGATGGTTTTATAGGGCCCCAGGCATTTTTTTTAAGATCAAAAAAACTCATGCAAGCAGAGTTTTACATATGCAGTTTCACAGTTCTGTTTCAGCTTGGAACAAGTGCAATATATAACAAATTCTCCTCCCAGATGTTAGGATATTGCAACCCTAAGCAATGATACTGGTGCAGCTGAGAGCAGAATGGCAATAGGCTTAACGTCCATAGTTGATATCAAAAATAAGAAACGTTTCCCTTCATTTCTGCAGTCTGTAGCGCAGCACCTGGTTTGAAGTGTCACCAAGTTAGTCCATGAGCTATGCTTTAAATTGCTGGCCAAACCTTTCTCTGCGGAACCAACAAAACGAGCACACGCCAATGATGATAACTATCAACACCAATGCAAACGTTAGTATAATGAGCAAGTTAATTTTCTTTAGATCCTCTTTTTCACAGTCTTGTGGTTTTATGTTGCTAATGGATATTTCTTCTTGGAAGCCAAAGCTCTTGGAGTACTGGCACGTTATCTGTTCTGCATTGGGGAGCTCTACATTTTTATTCTGGATCATGGCAGAGAGCCAGACATTTTCACAGCAGCTCAGCGGGTTTCCAGAAAGGTACAAGCTCTTTAGAGAAGGCTCTAAAGCCAAAATATTACTTTTCTCTAGCGTACTAAACCTGTTGTTCCGGAGATCCAGAACTTCCAAAGAAGCATCCTGACCCCACTTTGGTAACCAGCTCAGCTGATTTTCTGAGAGATTTAAATATTTCAGGACACTAAAATAAGGCAGGTCGATATTTAAATCTGTTATGCTGTTGCCATGCAATTGCAAATATTCAAGCGAATTTTCCAGTCCTGATAATGCCTTAGCCTCTATTTTCAGCCCTGGGTTTATAGAGAGATCCAAGACAATTAGTGAAGTCTTATAGAAAGTATATTTTGGTAGGCTTCTCAACATGTTGTCAGCTAGGTATAAGTACTGAAGAGTAGGATAATCGACAAATGATATACAGCCATTTTCCTCACCGGCAAGCCTTTGTTTAACTAATCCTGAATACATGCTGCAAAGGCTAATATTATTATTCTGGAGATGAAGCAATTTGATCCTGGGCAGCCTTGCAAAGATATCGAATGGCAAGGCTTGAAGATGATTGCTTTGAATGTAGAGCTCTTGTAAATCAAGCAATGTGCTGGCATCTAGGACAAGGCTCTGTAGCGCGTTAAAGCTTAAATCAAGAACTGTTAGTGAGATTAATGCACTGTCGTGATTTATGGAGAAAGTCTGGAGGCAGTTTTTACTGAGATTGAGAAACTGGAGAGAGAACATGGAGTCAAAAAATTCAGTGGGGATGGATTTGATCTCATTATAACTTAAGTCTAGATATGAAAGCTGGGGTAGAGACAGAGCACTTTTATTTCTATGTTGGTTCTGATCTAAAATATGAAAAGGAGCTTCACTTTTATTTCTATGTTGGTTCTGATCTAAATTGTGAAAAGGAGCTCCCAGCCAATCTCTTTCCATATAGTCCACACTGTCACGAGGGGATTCTGCAGAAAGCTGAATTAAATTCTTAGATAAATTCAGAAACACCAGCTTGTTCACCTGGGGGAAAGTTGGGAAGTACATAAGCTTGTTCTCACTAAGATCCAGCCACGTCATATTAAATTCTTCCTCTGACTCTGTGGTGTGAAAAGACTCTATGCTGTTCCTACTAAGGTCCAATATTTGCAGCTGCCTGAGGCTGAAGTCAGCAATGCATGTGATGGAGTTCATGGAGAGATTGAGTTTGGAGAGATTCAGCAGAGCTTCAAAAGCGCCTTCTTCTATTTCCATGATGATGTTGCTGTGGAGGTCAACCTCGACAAGAGCGGGAGACCCCTGAAACGTCCTACGTGATATCAATGTAATGCTATTTTCTGCCAAGGAAAGGTACTGGAGTGACGGTGCTTCATGTGTGAAATACTCAGTCATCCCATTGTAAAGGCTATTGTGGGACAAGTCCAATGTGGCGACGTTGGGTAGAAGTCCGACCCCTCGCGTTCTGTGCTGAATAAACCTATCCAATCGATTATGGGCTAAATTGATCTCCACCAAGCTTGTCATGTGTGCAAACACTCCCTGTTCAATAAAACTTATTTGATTGGAGTTGAAATACAAATGCTGCAGCGATGTATAAAATGACAGTGGCTTTAAAGGGATATTTTGTATCTGATTTCCAGAAAAATCTATTTTATTTACATTGGGATGGAGCTCAGGAGGGATATGGTGAAGATCTTTGCTGTGACAGATTGCCTCCATGTTCACCTGCAGAGACGAGAAAAAAAGAGAGTATTAGTTATCAGTTATGGGAAGTTCAATAGCTTTGCATCGACGGTAAAGCACATAGAAATCAGTCTCGGATTTCTATTCCCTTTCTCGGCTCACTTTTACATTTATTTCTGATCTTTCTCTAGGCAACAAACTGTTTGACTGTCTTAATATTTCTTCAAAACACAGGGCGGATTGTAATCTCTTGTGAATGGAATGACACCAGAATAAAGTCATGTCCACATAGAAGGAATTAATATACCTATTGATTTCCCAATGGAGACGAGCCCTATGGGAGAGGAGAATTGTGTCCTTAGAGTCTTCAGATCTATTATAATGCAAATTAGAGCTCTATAGGGTCTAGTTTTAAAGGCCGTATGTGACAAGGCTCTCACCATGTCCATAGTCGACCAAATCTTTCATTCAAGTTTTGTGGGTTTTGCTCTTGGTACTCACTGACTTCAGCAAAAGTACTCTCCAAGTGAAGGACTCCTCTTTGGGAGAAAGCAGATCAGCCCTGTATAATTAGAAGTTGGGCTCTCACCCCTCAGATATTTGCGTTTTCCCTTAATCATTGCTTAGCTACGCAGCACCTGTTGAACTAAAGTTCTCCAGCTACCATAACATCTCTGAACCCTCTCGAGTTTGTCCAGTTCTCTGTTCCTCTCTGCTTGTATTTCTCCAAGGCAACAGTTTCTTCCTTTTGGCACCACGACTGCTGGCATATACAACACTGGATGGAGCAAAAACAATGCAATGGGGAATGGGATGAGAGGAGCTCGTCTGCACTGTAGCTGGGGGATATGTTGTGATGTTTGAGGGACGTGGCCTTTCAGCCACAGGTACATTTGAGTAGTCAGACATCAAAGTCAAACTTTTCCCTTGCATGGGTTTGATTGTAATTGAAAGGAGTCGTGAGCATGTATCCAGGGCCAGAACTGAACTGTAGGTTATAAGGAATTTTTGGGAGCATCAGGCTAAAAGGCTTTGTGTAAGCATATGGTCGTACGTGTTGTTAAAATGTAATGCCTACCAGAAAGATTAGAAACAAAGAGCAAAATGCTTAGCAAACATCGAATCAGCAGTACCTATCTAGGTACCTGGGTGACTGGGTCATCCATTTGTTACAGAGAGGTAGGAAAAGCGCTTGTTGAATCTTATATTGAGTGTTAGATCCTTAGAGTCAGAGCTTGTGAAGCAAGGGCTGGTATTAGGTCTTCAGAAGGGTTTTTCTTTTTTTTAATTCCTTCTCTAAACATCTGTTTCACAAAAACCCCTGGGTGGATGAACGGCAGGAATATTTAGGAGAAGCTGGGCAGTGTTTTATGAATCACATAAGCATGCGAGTAATGGAGAGTACACATCTCCGGATGTGTGCCGTGTCATAAACATGCCAGACAAAAAAGGTTTCTCATCCAAAACTGAACTCCAGATATTCGTGGGCTGCTGCATGATGCTTCCCTTGTGATAAAGCTGTCTGAGAGCTCCCGAGCAACCTGCACATTGAAATGTGAACTTTCTGGTCCACACAAATCACAGCTGATGGCTCAAACCGACTTCCCTGAGCCATTAGCTCCTTCCTGCAAGGAAACGATAGAATTGCTCATCTTAAGCTGAACAATGAACAGAAATGGGCTAACCCCACAGTCCCTAAGAAGCCAGCAGGCAAGCAGCTGGGTTAACCAGGAGGTTTTGTTTCCTTCAGCTTGAGGACAAGGGGGAGGCAGAAATGGGTGAAGTTACCACGAGCCAGAAAGATGCTCACATTTTGCAGCCTCACCTGCCATCCCCCGCTGTACCCACTGTCCTATTCCCTGCTTTCGGCACTCATGTCTACCCAATGCACAGAATGGATGAATATCTCACCCATGCTATACTCCTGCATTTTATTATTTATTTATTCATTTATTATTTATTCCCAAGCAGGCAGAAAAGGAGGGAAAGTTGAAGTGAGTGTGCAGCATAAATTGACTGAGAGAGAGTGTGCAGGAGCGGACACACCTTCTCTCTGTCTCCCTGATCTTTGATAACCCCATAGCCTAAGCACTGGGAGCTCTGCCAGCCCCGTTCTTGTGGGTATCAACATGCATTGCCAGGCAGTGCTAACACCGCAAAAGCTCTTTGCTCCCTTTGGCATTTGCTCTGCATTCATGCGCTAGATAAAAATTGGTTCAATGACTGCAGCTCGGGGAAGGTTTGGATTTGTCTTTGGATTCAAATTCTGCTCTTGGCTCTAGGTAGAAATGGTCATCTCCTCCCTCTCCCCAAACGTGACTGATAGGATGGTTGCACTCCTGCCCTATTTATCCACAACACCAGTGTTTGAGTGTTCGACTTTGGCCCCAGTCCTCAAATCGTGTTTACTAACTCTGAGTGACGCTAGCTGACAGGTGATTTTGGGGGGTTGGTTATGGTTTAGTAAAACCAAAACCAGCAGTGACTCAGAGTTGGGTCTGGGTTTTATAAAGCTTCAGTCCTCAGGGGCGTTTGGATAATAAGACTCCAGTTATGACCCTCCTTTCTTTTAAAGGTGTCACCACCAGAAAAGTACCTTATAAGACCACGATGCAAAAATCAAACAGTGACACATTAGGGACTTCCAATCACTTTCTCTATTTAAGTTAATTTGGTGATGCTGTCTTGCTGGGACACACCAGCAACCGAGGTTGGTCAGTGTCACACCACTGAAATTAACAGTGCTGTGTCAGTTTCCCCCAGCTGGGGATCTGAACCACCGACCGGAGAGAGTGTTTTGTCTGCATGGAATTGATCCTGGTTTCCCAAAACGGATGAGAAATTTTTTTGGACTCTTCCTTTGCCTGCACAGCTGACTGCAGTTTATAGCAGAGTTGCAGAAATAAGCACATGTTTACTTCTCAAGGAAGCAGCAGATCTACGACCCACCACAACACGGGGAGGGGACGAGCCTTGTTAGCTGATTGCATGTCTCAATAATGTACGGGACTGAAACTGTCCTGTTTACAATAGTTTCGTCATTTCTTCCACTCTAGCCAGTGACTCGAGATAGCCAGTCACCTTCCCATGTTCTTTTTATACACTAGCCCTTAATTTCCCTGGAATTCAGGAAGTGCCTTAATTCAGCAGGGTGGGCAGGAAAGGAATGAGTCCCATAGGGGAGATCTGTGCAGCCAACGAATTATTTTTTTTCCCTATTTTGGACATTCTTTGGGATACGTACTGAACAGCTTCAACATTAAAAAAAAATAGATAAGTATTTTTAAATGGCCTTTACTGTCAGCAGGATAGGGAAGAGAATGAGTGGGGAGCGTGGTCTTCTCTGAATACTATTTCTGTTCTTGTTTCTGTGATGACGACCATATTTTCTCACACACAATGTGCCCCAGAACAAACTATACACCTTCTGTTTTTCCCTTTGTTCTGCCTTTCAAAACCAGCTTTCCTTGTAGGAAGTAAGTGAGTAGGAGCAGTGAGGGAACGGAGCCTCCTCGTTGCTCTGCCCCCTGCGAATTGCATGCAGTTTTTACTGCAGCTTTTCCCCGATAAGTAGCAGAAACTGCTTTACTGTATTGCTTGCATATAACATGCACTACAATTTCTAGCAGCTGGTTGTTGGGGGAAAATGGGTGCTGTATGTGAGATAATATGGTAAAAAAAAAAAATCTCTGGGCCAAATTCTACTCTGGACTTGGAGGTTGCTTGAGTGGGTGTGAATCCAGTCTCACTCCAGTGTAAATCAGGAAGATCAGTGATAAGCTGGTATGAAATCAGCCTCAGGTTCACTATCACTGTTTCTGCATTTAAATAAGATGTTTTTGGAAGAGAGGCTGGCTTTATGGCTAGGACAGTGGGATTCAGGAGACCTGGGTTTTTATCCTCACTCAGCCACGGGCTTCCCCTGAACTTGAGAGTCAGCTATTGACATTTCTGTGCCTCGAGTCCCATCTCCAATTTGGGGATAAAAATCCTTCCTTTCTCCCTCCCTTCATATTTCTCCCCACAGTTACATTGAAACTCTTAGGAGCAAGGGGGTATCATTACAGAGCATCTTTACAGTGAGATGTCTCCTTGGAAAGGGCTTGCATGCTACTATACTAGCTTGCTTAATAACTATTCTCCAACAATTTGAATTGGTCTAATAAAAGATATCAAATTCACCCAAGGAACCTTGTCTGACTAAACTACTGATACATTAAGAGAGACTTGAAGAAGATGATGGCTCTTGCATAAATGCTTACCATTTCACAGGGTGACTCTTCCGAGGGCCTATAGGTAGAGATCCCTTTATTCACCACTGCCAGGAAGAGTAAGATGTACAGTTTCATGGCTCTGCAGGGAAAAGACAGAGAGTTAGCCATGTTAGTCTGAAGTCAGGTAGGGTCAATAAATCTACCCTGCCTTCTGTCAGTAGGGAAAAGCAATTGTAATTGGATTTCCAACTAAGCAGAGTGGTAAGTCCATGCAAGAGGTTCGAAAGCAGTGTCCAGCACAGCAATGCATGTGTATAATCAGATGGATTGAGCAACACCAGAACTCACTGGTCCATTGCTAAGTTTAGTGCAAACTCCTCAATCATCCCCTGTCTGACCCACTCTAGCAGGTACAGGAGAATATGGCTGATGGCAAGGAAAGCACAACACTTCCCTGGGTTTCCCACTGTGTTTTATTCTATCTGTTGTTTGACTGTCAGCCAGATTTTCTCAAAAGCTCATTGCCAGACAGCTCCCAAGAGACCTGACTTCACTTCAGTACTCCTCTCGTTCTCAGTGAGAACTGCTGTGGACTCAGCAGTCTTCTATGTTGCCTTCATCTTCAGCTGAGCAAACTGGTGCCACTAAATAAATATAAAACACTGGTAATGTTTTCTGTGCTGATGGACCCTCTTATCCCAGGGTATTAAACACTTCCTAATGAAGTCACACAGGACTCCAGTGTGGTCATTGAATATATACAGTTTAGAGGACATATAGTATAAGTCTTCACTACAAATGTTATTTCCCTTTTCACGTATGGATGCGAATGCTGAGAATCCATCACAGGTACTGACAGACACGTGAAGGTTTATATATATATACTGGGGTGTCAAAGATGCACCTATCATCTGGCCCCTGGTGCTATCCGTGAGTCTCGGGTTGGATCTGTACACCACTGTGATGCTTGCTGCATGGGGAGTTTGGGCCCAATAAGGCCCGATGAGTTTGACCCCTCTGATTTACACAAATGGTTCTCAGCCTTGTTAGACTCAACGCACTCCTTGGAAAAGGTCAGCTCTTGCCTTTTACTTGTTTCTTGACCACTGAAAAATAATAGAACAAATCTTCTGTTGCAAAGAACTCAGAAAGATGTTTTTGCCACTATGGATGTCTATTTGAAATCTCTGGGTTTATCTTGTGCTCCAACTTGCACATCCATAAAAGGATCTTGTGGCACCCAGGGTACCACAGCACTCTGGTTGAGAACCACTGGTCTACGCTTTGTGGTGTGACCTGGATGAGCAGTTCCTGAGCATATTCCCACCCACCTGCTTTCATTCTCCTGCTCCAACCTGGGAATATGCCAGTTTAGGTTGCTGGGAGCATCCCTTTGTGGCTATTCTTGAAATCTCGGTGTCCAGCTTGCTTAGAAGCGGTCACTGAGGATGCCACCAGAAAAGCTTCTCTGGCCTGTTATTGAGTTTCACGCATGACAGAGAGAGCGAGCAGGTGAGTGGGACCTGCTTGGGACTGTCCCAGCTGGGATAGGCTGGTGGCATTGTATAGACACATCCTAAGTGCCCTAGGAAAATAGTGGGTGCAAAATGGATGCATCGTGGGTGCTGAGACTTGCCAGTGAGTTCAACCACCACTTACAGTTGAAAGTTATCCATAGAAAAAGACAGAAAGTTTTAGGTGACACATCCTCATAATGAAGCTAGAATGTGCATCAGAGCTGGCAGATTGTAGCTACAGGACCCCAGAGAAAGGGCCGGCCAACAATTTCCCTCTGTCAGACACTACACAGAGAAGGAAAAATTATGAGGTTAAGCATATGCAAAAAGTAACCCAAAATAGGGGGTGCACCTACACGTGCAATTAATGCAACTGAATATACTCCAGCTTAATCTGAGCTGGAGTAATCTAATCCCAACATCACCATCTACATGTGTGTTTAAGTGCAGTACTGTACTGCAGTCTAGGATAGTACCTGTGTCTGAATCAATTAATCTACTGTGCATTAATTGCAGAGCATGTGTAGACAGTGTTGCTTTACTGCACATTAAATTAGTCTAATGTGCAGTAAAGTGCACGTGTCGATGCGCCCATGGCAGAGCTTTTTTGTTCCTGCAGCATCATCCAACAGCACATGGAAGGATTCCTAGTCAGCCACGATGCCTTTAATAGTACCATTATGCCCATTTTCTAGAAGGTGAGATCAAATATGGAGGTTGAGTGTTTTTTCTTGAGTGTAATCAGTGGTTCCCACTCTCTTTTGTTAAAAAAAACCCACCCCACTTCCTTGTAAACATGACAACTCTTTCAGCAGCTGCCTCCCAGAGCTCTTCTTGAGGCTAAAAATATACATGGGGTAATTCCCAGGTGGTGAAACTCTGCTTGCAGAGTCATTGTTTGGACACACCTAGTGACAGGCCGGCTGTCTTTGGGACTTCAGTGCAAAGTGGCTTGGATGGCTAGACACAGAGTGGCACTAGCAGGTGTGCTAGGGTGTGACATCCGAGAGCTTTTCCTGGGCAAATTCTGGCTAACCTTGTTGTCAGGGCTCCATCTGCAACACGTCCCATCCATCACGCTGCTGCCAGGTCCCGAATCGGACTGACTGAAGGGTGCAGTGTGTTTTCCCCTCTGCCCCAAGGCAACACACATCGATTCCCCTCTGCCGGCTGTTTGCTTTCTTCCCGTCATGCCACTTACTCCATTGTTTGGCATGTTTCTTTATAAACCATTGCCTAGGCTTCCTGTGAGGGAAACCATCTACCTTCCTCCTCGCAACAACAGCAAACAGCAGGGATGGCTCCAGGAAACGGGTCACATGTGACGCTCTCTGTTTACAGAACATGTTTTCCTTATTCCAGTTTAGAAAAAACCCATGCGGGAAGGTGGGGGAGGCAAGGAAGAGATCCCAGAGATTTGGGAGCCGTGAGATATGTGTGTTTTAGTTGAGGACCTAGCACTTATTGCCCTGTGATTAAAGTTTCTCGGCTTCCTTTATGCCTGAGTTTCCCCCTGCCTAAAATAGCTAAGAGTATGCATTTTACAGGGTGATTGTGAAACCTTCTGACTCCTGCTAGCAGAGCTGTTCCCAGAGGTGAGTTGATTAAATGGGATCACAATCTACAGGACAGGAGCTGTCCATGAATTCCCTCCCCACTTGTTTCAAAATAATCCAATTTTATTGATCTTCAGAGCATACTGTAAAACTTCATGGGGTTGGGTTTGGGCTGCTGATGTTGAAGAGGGACCATTATTTGCAGTATCAAATGTTCATCCAAGCCTAATGTCCCAGTAAGCTACTGTGACTAAGACATACTGGTTTCTTAGTCCACCATATACAAGGGAGGGATGTAGCCAGTATAACAACCGGCTGCTTTTCATTTTCCAGCCAGAATGACCAAGGACCCATTTACATTGGGGTCTACTGGGGGTGGCCTTTGACCTGAGCCTGGAGTAGGTCTTAAACTTCCAACTCTGGAGAAGTAGCAAGACCCGTTCACCGCTCTGTCGTTGCACCCGTCATCAAAGGCATGCCCTAGGTGTACTGGAATACAGAAAAAAAGCCAAAATGTTTATTCACTATTTGCAATTTTTAAATAATAGCAAGGAAACTATGCCACTGGGTGGACACCTTCCATGTCTAAATCTAAAGGAATGAGCCTTGATGGATACTGGTAGATAAAGGCACACATTCTTGTACATCCCTGCTGGGTCCAGCACCATCCCATGCAGCCATGACCATGTCCTATTTCCACTGGAGTCTCTAATGTCCTGCTAGACAGGTGAACCTTCCCGCGTTAAAGCTTGTGAAGTCCTTGGGAACCTTCAGTGTGCAGAGACTTTTAGTAGGAAGCATTTTTCTGACTAAAAGGAAATTTTCTTTTGCACATTGAGGCCTAGGACAGAAGTTTCATACACTGGTTTGACCCAGATCAGTTAAATGTGATACTACCTTCAACCACGTTTATCTTAAACCAGTTCCAGCCATTTTGAAACTGGTTTATGTGCACTGAGCTTCTGTTCTGTTACAGCTTTAAACCTGTTTCTGATGACTTAAACCAGTTTACGTGTCACTTCTGCCCCCAGCCTACAGGCTTTCAAGGACTCGACAAGTTTTAGTAAAGGAAGGTTCACATATCTAGCGGGACACTGGTATTTTCCCTCCCAAGGAGGTGGGGAAAGAGAGGCATACAGGGCCAGATTCTCTTCCTATTGCATCCGAGTCCACTTAGATGTCTGAATCTATTGCACCCTGTGTGACTCCTGAAAATTATTTAATGCATCTGCTTCTGTAACAGTGTCATCTGCTGCATGGGGCCATTGCCTTTTGGATGGCAAGGCCCCAAAGACTGAGCTACAAAGCAGCCGGGAGAGGAAGAAAGACAGTTTTTCAGGGACTTGAGCAGAATGGCAGAGAATTGCACTTAGGCGCCTAAGTCCACTTGCGCACCTAGTAGCCGGGACAGAGTCTGGCCTAGAGCGGCTCAATGACTTGCTGTGTGACCTTGGGCCAATTAGTAGTGGAGCAGAAAGCTGCCTAGAAGAGGCCTAAGGCGAGAGTCGCATTGGTACAGGAACGCAGTGTAATCTGTTGCCAAGCTCCTGCCCTAACCGTTGGGTCAGATGGCATCTCCATATCTCAGGATTAATTGCTGCGGACGATGGGGTACCGGGTCCTTGTGTTCATGAAGCCTCTTCTCCTTTTGGTTCTTTGCAGCCTCAAGTACCCTGTGTACCTCCCCACTGTGCATCCCTTCCCTTCACTAGTAAATGCACATGGCCGGGCCTGTGGGGAGGCTGCTAAAGCAGGGATGGAGACCCAGAGAGTCCTGCAGCCATCACTGAAGTCTAACCACCAACATCTGGACTGATGGTGTTGACAGCTGTGCTCAAAAGCAATTTGGGAGCAGCAAAAGTGGTAACTTGATATCACAGGAGCTGTTACTGAGCCTGCAGCACAGGCAGCTTCATTCCCAGCTTGTTCCCATTAAAGTCAGAGGTAACATTCCCACTATCTTCAGGACTGAGTCTTTAACCACTTTTAATATTCTGTCTTTCTACCTAGAGCCCATCTGTGGTTGGATTGCAAATGACTTTCTGAGAAAAAGATTCATCCTTCTCTCTCCTGTCCTGTGTGCCATCTTAGTGGAGGCCAAGGAGCTCATCCTCTAAAAAGACAAAGCATGGGAGAGATGATGGGTGTTATCTCCATTTCACAGGTGGGGAAACTGAGACACCGATTGTCAAGGTTTTGCATGATGGCAGCACTGGTAGTTAAAGATTTATCTTTTAATTCTGAGTGCAAGGTTTTAACCACCTTCCCCCGCACTCCCTTGCATTAAACTGTATGCATTAATACGTGTGAACTATTTCAGGTGCACGTTTCAAAAACACACCCCGGATTTCCCTGCGGTTAGATTGGCAGACAATAATTAGCGAGGATTTTCTCCTCCAAACAGGGACCCCAAACTGAGGAGAAGCACAGTAATAAAATGTGTCCTATCAAAGCTTCCCAGATCACAAATATGCCTCCCTCCCAACAGGCCTGATTCCCCTGCACGCCAAACTCCCCAGTGCGAGGCATTACTGGCTTTCAAGAAAAGAGTATATTACATTTATCTTATTTCACAGCTCCATTACTTGCGTTCCCACTCACTGCTTATCATGCATAGGGAGGTAGTGCTCGCCCCATCCTTGGGGGTCTTCAAGAGGAGACTGGACAGGCACCTGGCTGGGATCACATGATCCCAGGTTTGGTGACCCTTTTCTTGCAGGGGGTCAGACTAGATGGCCCACTGAGGCCCCTTCCGACCCTGTGAATGGATGTAACTACAACAATCTTATCCAGCTTTGCAGAATTGATTCAACTCTGGGAGAAATTAGATCATCCTTTTGATTTTCACTCTCACCCATTCAGGATGTGAAGCGCTTCATTGGGAACTCTGGGCAGCCTGGAATGACACTTGTGAGCCTTTTAAAGGAAATAGCCTTATGTGGGACAGCGTCTGCTTTAAATGCTGTCCCTTGTTTCCCTTTTAACTCCTCCCCTGATTGCTTTCCGGGTCCTAATAGCCACTTTGGTGGGGTGGGAAAAGCAAAAAGCGCCGTGCTGGAGACCCCCGACCCAGGAAAAGCGCGGGTTGAGAAATCCGGGGGTTTTGGCTGGGCTGTGCTTGCAGGATCGGGGCCCCTGTTTGCCCAGAGGAATATTTGCCTTGTCTCTAGACTCCATTGTTTAGCTGGCATAGGGATCAGCCACCGTGTTTACTTTTGGCTTCTGTGTCTGCGAGACACATTCCTGAAGGGGTGCAAAGAGCCGCTGGGCGTATGACAGGGACCCTCCGAATCCCTGATACCTCCCTCCCTGTTGCAACCGGTGAATGGGTATTTGAGGACGATACGTTAGGAAATCCAGTGACTGATGCCAAGCAAGCCCTCGATCTGGACCCTTTAGTTAAAGGAGCGATCCTTATTCCCACAGGTCGTCGTGCTGATCCATTTGCCCTCTGTGTTACGAAACGGCTATCCCTCCCTTGGAGGTAAATGGGAATTCATTGTCAGCCAGAATATACGTGTATGATGTCCCTGTATGGATGAGCAGGATACCCTCAAATAAAGCAAAGGCTGCTGGATTGATGCCCTGCTATGTGTGGCAAGCTGTTTGACTCCTGGCAGGGAGCGTGCAGTACTCCATCTGCCTGTCTCTTCACCCAGGACATTTTTTTTTTTTTGCCTGAATTTGTCTATTAGGATCATTTCAGATTTCCTGAGAGTCGATTTACACGTTTATTAGTTCATGCTGCCCTCTTGGGCTGGCTGCTCATCAGCCACATGTCTCTTCCTACCTACAGACCTGCCTCTGACGATCCCTCCCTATGTTCATGCCACTGCCGTCTCCAAATCTCACCTGCCCAGTTTTTTAAGCTGGGGTCTAAAAAGAGCTCTTTGAAATAGGACCCTTGTTATCCTGGGAGGCGCAAGCATCGGGGCTCATTTAGCGGAGCCTGTAGCGATGTGATGAGGAATAGTGAATAGAGAAGGGGAAAATCATTTATGACTGCCAGGGAAGTTTCTTGCCCATCAGCTTGTCTGGTCTCCAGCAGATGGATGCTCATCAGCCTGCTGCATTTGGGTCTCTTCACACGGAGCCCATGTGTTGCTAGATTTCTCTTGGTCTGAGCAGGCAGGGGCACTAAATCATTGCTCTGGCACGTCTCCTAAGGACAGGCTGGGTGCAATCCCATCACAGCAGTGGGACCTCATCGCCCAGCTGCTCTAAGCTCTCTAGATCAGTGCTGCTTCCTGACAGCTTAAGGATACCCTTTTTTCACCATCTATCTGTGTGCTCTCTCTGGGTTTCCACTTTACCTCCTGGGAGACACATGAGAGTGCCCCAAAAGTGGGCACGGTCACAAATATCCACTTTAGGAAAGATTTAAGAAACTCCTCATCCCATTGTCAGTCCCCAGCACTGATCTAAATGCAAACTCTTTCAAAGACCCTGAAACACTTGGCTAATTTCCCTTTGTCATTGTATCTACATAGGTTTGCTCTTCTAGGGTGACAGGGGTGTAGGTTGTGGCCGTGTTGGTCTAAGGACATAGGCAGACAAGGCTCTTTGGATGAATCTGATATGTCTTATTAGACCAACTCAAATAGCTGGGGAAAAAAATGTCTTAGCAAGCTTTAGGGGTTAACCCTTGACGAAGGGCTTTTAAACCCGAAAGTTTGCTAAGAAAATTTTTCCCCCCAACTATTTAAGTTGGGGGAGCAGATTCACCCAAAGAACCTCGTGTCCCTCTTCTAGGGTTGGACTGTAATGCTCCTTAGCTATTTATCTCTTCAAAGAGCGGTGGAAACATCGGCTAGTTAGAGCCTTAATACCCCAGAAACATACGGTAAGTGCCGCTCCCAGACTGTGAAATGGAGGTATCGACGTCAAAAGGAGCTGAGGGTAAGAGTGACCCTGTGGAATCGGGCCATGGTCACAGCAATAATCACCGTCTGCTTGTTCTCCCCCTGAACTGAGCTGCGTTTTACTCCTGATGGTTACAGACATGCCCTTTCAGAGCGACAGCTTGACTTAGCTGTGAGTTCGACCACACCTCTCATTCACAAGCTGTTCCCAGGCTCTTCCCAGGGTGACCAGAAGCAGGAAGTTGTAAAAATCCCCAGAGCCGAGTCTCAAGAGACTTCCAGAAATGCATTGCAAATTCCCAAGGGCTTCAGATAAACATTTTTCCTTTTAAGCGATGATGTGAGCTGAACCTCCAGACCTCCTGGAGTTTGCCTGCCACTAATTTCCTTGTTCCTCTAATGTGCAGGGCAACTTCGGCTCAGAGCTCTATGAATAAAATTCCCCCGGCCAAGTAAAAATAGTCTCTTTGCTAAGAAAGCAATCCTGATCTCCGGGGCAGGGTTAGATAGAGACTTGCTATCTTCTAGCCTGCCCCCATGCTGAAGGTGTCACCAGGGGGGAGCTGCCTCTGGGCACTGCATCCAGATGTCCCAAAGGATGGATGAAGCATAAAGAGTACGTGTATTGAATAAAACCCAGCCTCTGGGTCTTGCCTAAGACCCACTCCGGGTACATCTTCAATCATCTGTGCCTTCAAAAACAGCCCAACAGGATTGTCCTACTGCTGCCTTTGCTCATGACACCAATGTGAGGACGCCGCACTTGTCTTGTGGTCACTGCCACAAACTTGACTGGTTTTCCTAGAGCTCCCCAGCACAAAATGAACACAAAAATGCCCCCTTCTGCTCCCTGGTGCCATTACATCAATTCTCCGGGCCCCTTTTTAACTTGTATTTTCCCTTCCCTCTTAAAAATAGCAAACCCACCACAGTCCTCTCTTTTCTGTTCAAAAATCCCAATTTTTTTCGTCCTATTTTTCTAGGAGGAAAAATAACCATTCCTTTCCCATTTAGGGAAAAGCAATTAGCCTAGGTGGAAAGTGTTTCCCCCTACTTTCACAAACTTTCTTTAGCTTCCTTCCTTTTTCCAGTCGGAACAAAATAAGCCAACGTAAGGAGTGAAAGTGCGTGTGTGTTGGGGAGAGCAAAATGAGGGGCGACGTCTGAAAATAAAAACCTGATTGCAATAGAAATTGCACGAGGGGCTTGGCTACCTAATTTTACAGGGAAGCTGCTGAGATACTTCAGTGATGGGCACAAGTCTGAAAGACAAGCAGGAAAGCAACTGTGACAAGTTCCCGAAAACTGAAATGAAATACCAGAACTTTTCCCGTACGGAAAAGAAAATACCCTGCAAAGCATTACAATTTGGCAAAAATGAGACATTTTTGAACAGCTCTATCTCTCTCTGCATGAACAGATAGAGAGTCTACATGGAGAGTGGACCAGAGGGGTTTTTTTGGAGGAAGTTTCCTCCTGCCTTCATTCCAGCTGAATTCAGTCTTTAAAGAAGAATTCAGTCAGATATACAGATTATATAACTGAAAATGAGAGAAAAAGACACCAGGAAATTCATTTCAGATACCTTTGGCTGGAAACAGTGTTCAGTGAGCCTTCCTGTGGTTAGTGTGTCATTCTTGAGAAGAAAAAAAAAGGTCAAAAATTGTATCCTCTAACTCAGCAATAACTCTTTGCTTGAAAAATAAAAATAGAAGAGAGTATACAGATTTTTGGTATCTGAGTAAAAACAAAAAAAAAATCACTATTTCAAAATATTAACAAATTTAAAAATAGCTGAAAACACTTCCCTTTTATAGTTTAAAAAGAAGTCTTCTGTTGTGATTAAGCCTGATTTTTATGTAGGAAACACACACACACACACGCACATGCTACAGGGTTTGGCTTTCCAATATTTTCTCTGAGGTTTCTATGTTGGGAAGTTTGATATTGTTGAATTTTCCTCATCTATAGCACCAGGTCAGCCTTGACCCAGGATTCAGAAAGAGGATTTTGAAAAGTAATATTCAGCATTGAGAGAGCTCTTTCCTGGTTTGAGTGCACTGTATAAACATCTAGTAATCATCATGACATACCAGGTGCAAAAAAGCAGTTCTTACCAATAAGTTATTTTTTGCCCACCATAAAATCTGAGCTACCATGTTTTTCCTGCACTTAGAGCAGAAAAAAACCCGTCTGATATCTCCTGCACTATGTCCCAAGTATGGGCTGTGTCTATTAATAAGATGGCATCCAGTTAAAATAGATATTGTTATGCCCATTTTACAGCGAGGTTATGTGACATGCCCAGGGCCATGCTGTGAATCAGTGCCAGAGCTGGAAAGCATCTCAGTCCCTGGCTAGCAGTACTTAGCATATTAGCTCCCAAAGCTGGACTTTCTGTATGATGATTAGGTTCTTTATCTATACCCCAAATACTCTGGGCGCTGTATATACGTATATAAAAAAAAAGAGTAGTTTGTGCCCCACAGACCTTCCTACAAGTCTTAATCCTGTTGTCATGAATAAAGCAGCAATATCACCGTAGATCTGTTGTCAAACTTACCCGTGCTTCCTTAACTTAACATGATCCGCATCCTTGTAATGAAGCTCCCCAGTGAATTAAAAGCACAGCTGTATGCAAAGCGCCTGTTGCACGGTATGTTTAGGCAGTTATTCAGGCTCTTCAGAAATGCAACATATGTTATTTATCTGGGACCATCATCCTCTGTGATAGCTTTACGGGGCTGGAGCTCTAAGTCACCGAATCCCCTTTTTCTCCTGCAGTCAGAGAAAGGCTTTGGCTCCTTTTCCCTGTCGAATCAAAGTTTAACGCGGTTCTGCTCGTACCTGCTGTGCGGCTGAAGGAGGAGTTTCCACTTCTGCTTGCAGCGCTCGGTCTCTCGGACGCTCCTTCCAGTGAGGACTGAGGAAGGGCTTCCTTGGGGAAGTAGCACCTCTGCTGCATGCCAGCTGACTAAAACTCGGAGAGCTTAGAGAGAAGTTTAAGTCACTGACAGCAAAAAAAAAAAAAAAAAAAAAAAGTACTCCCCAAAGACCGGCCCGTGAATTCATTCCTCAGCAGTCTTCAGCCTTTATATATTCCCAGGCTCCCCTAAGCACGTGAATGCATACCTCAGTAATAGTTTTAAAATATGCCTGTCTTTTGCTCTTCTCTTTATTTTCCATTTCGCTTGTTTAAGTTTGGCTGATTTCCTGGAGTTTCTCAGCTGGTGATTACACTCCTCTTGTATTGACACATTTAAACATTCTGCGAATACCACAAAAATCCCCTTTGCACTCTCGAGGGCCCGGGCATCCCCTTTGCACTCCCGAGGGCCCGGGCTCCTGCTGAAACACATCGTATCTGTCCTACAGATGTGCAGATCCCGTTCAAGTTTCATTCATTTTCAGATGCTTGGGTACAGATCCTCCGGCGAGTTGTACTGGGGTAAATCAGAAATATTCCACGGACAGCAGTGGATTTGTGCTCTCGTTTATGGGAGTCACATTTGGCCCTTTGGACCACATCTTCCATTGGTATAAATGGTTGCAGCTCATCTAAAAATTCTGAGCCTTAAAATGTATAGGATGCGTTCATGTGAATGGGATCTATTGGACTTGCGTTCATTAGCTTTTATTTTAATTTATGGAATGACTTTCTTTTAATTGCATTATTTTTATTGCAATGTTTGAATGGGAGGTAGTGCGCGTGCTTTTGGAAAGGAATACTGCGTCAGACCGGTCTGGCTTGCACGGGTGCAAACCCAGACCAGCTTCATTTTACGGCACCGTAGCTGCTCTAGTTTTAAACCTGTGTACGAACAAAACACCGTAGCTGCTCTAGTTTTAAACCTGTGTAAAAACAAACCAGCCGATGTGGCTCCTTGCGGATCAGACTTCTGCTTAATGTATAAGGTGTGCTCTGATTTGCGTGTTGCTGCTTGGATCTACTTCTTGGTTTCCAGCCATATTGCTTTCGAATGGGGTCCTGGCAGCTCTCACAAGGCAAGCAAGGTGAGACCCCATGCCATCTGAAAAATATAGTGAGAGTGAAGCTCATTTCTGCTGGAAAGCCCTTTTTCTCAGGGCCCATCCCCCCATCCTCCTGCAGTGGGATGAACTTTCCCAGGGACTAAGGACCAATGCAAAGCTCAACGCCTTCCACTTCCAGTGCAGAGCATGCTTCTTGACCCTGCCTTTAGCGCAAAGATGTAGTGGGGCGTGTGTATATGCAACCTATAACCAGATCTAAAGCCAAAGCACCGCACTACATACCCTTCTCCTTCTGGACAGACCCAGCACAGATGTTAGTCATATTGCTTAGCCTCAAAGGTGCTATGGGGATGAGGGTGATATCAGGACCTGCGCACAAAGAAGAGAAGTGCTTTCAGAAGAGGTGCTTGCGCTCCCATAGCGATCATTCTTCCCCAGGATGGACAAGCCTGGTATTAAGTACCTTTGGGCTTCTCTTTTTAAGCTCAGCTATAGAACTGACTTGCCGACCCTCATAAAAGACTCTGGATCAGATCCTATTCCACTTATTAGGCATTTAAGTAGACTGTGTGCTCCTATGCCACCCTGTGCAAGTCCCTAAAACCATGAGCCTGCTTATTCTTACTATATGCTGTCATCTCAGCCTGAGCCACAAAAAAGCAGCAAATGAGATGAGGACCCTTTTGTATTATTTGTTTTCCAGAGTGGGACAGTGTCATGCTGAGCCACCTTAGTCCATTTGTATGCCTGCTGGCCAGCACCCAAGATCTGGCTCCTTTGTTGCAGTTGTCATATGGGAACTGGTGTGATTTGCAGGTCCCCAGCTAAACTCCAGTTCATTTTTTCTTATTTTTCCCCCATCATCATCTTCATTTTAGGTGCAAGGTTGTTGGTTGTAGCCATGCGGGTCTAAGGACATAGGCAGGGAAGGTTCTTTGGGGAGATGTGATGTCTTTTATTAGACCAACTAAATAGTTGGAAAAAAGTTCTTTGCAAGCTTTCGGGCACAAACACCCTTCTTCAGGCATTGGTACCAAACTCTTGAGTAGCTTTGCTGCGCGCTGTCAAGCAGATGCTGGGTTCAAGCTCAGAAGTGACTCTATTTCCATGGCAGGTTGTGCAGTTTTTATATATCCCCCTAACTACCACAAGGACCGTCTGCCTTACAGTCATGTGATAACCATGGTGCGTTTTGAGATTCTGCAATGCCCTATGTTACAGAAGTGGAAAGTGGTGATGTTATCATTAATTAAAATATTTAAGGACTATTAATTTCAGACCGGACCTATGATCCATTATAAATGAGAGTTTGGTCATGGATTTCAATAGAAGCAGAAATAGGCCTTTATGGATAACCTTGCCATTAGCATCCCAAAGCATGTCTCCAGTTCCACTGAAATCCTCAAAACAGACCTTACGGAGGACTTTGGCAGTGTAAAATTCTCTGGCTAGCTCTCAGCAGAGAGGCGAGTGCCACCGGTTTGTGTGGCACGGATGCATACAGCCTTGCTCCTTGCTTGAAGTGTTTAGGTGGTGATGTACCCACAGATAACGATGGGGCTGTTCCCATAGTGCACACTAATAAGTGAAAGGCAAGGGATCCCATATCTGGGGGACTTTGACAGAGAAGGCTCTGGCTCCCGCCTTTTTGAGAGTGTGTTTAGATGGAAGAAGCATTTCAACTCAGCTGATCTCAGTTGCCAAACGGGCAGGTGGCAGAGAGAGCAGTCCTGCATTTGAATTTTTGATGCGTGTCTGTCTATGACAAAACTCGTTAGAGTCTGTAGGCAGTACGTAAAACTGATGAGAGCCTGTGCAGTTAGAGCTCTGAACGGGGGAAATCCTCCCTTACGTTTCCATCAGAGCATCCTTATTCTGATGGTAGCTCCCATCCAGGGCTTCAAAGCACTTTACGAACAACAATTCCAGCAAATAGAAGGGATCACTGAAATGCAGCCACTTCTGGGGGGCAGCAGAGCAGCTATTAGCAGATGAAGTAAAGGGGCAAGAGAACAGAACGTCTCATTGAAGCCAGCAATAGCGCGTGGACCTGTGTGGGGTTTGGTTAGCAGTTTCAGCCAGGCAGCACCAGGTTGCGCCCATGCCAGCGCACTGGTCTGGTACGGGCTCCAAATAGAGAGTCCTGCTCAGGTGTCGTCGGGTTAATAGAAAAGCAGATGGTCGGAGGAGAAAGGAATCTTGCAAAGAGTAGCCTGCTATTGGGGACATCCGGAGCTGGCCTTAGGGGCGGGCAACATGGGCGACTGCCTGGGGTGCCATGGGCAGGGGGTACCACACATGCACACACACGTGTGTGAGCAGCCCGCACTCACAGCAGCACTCTCTCCCCACCCCACCTTGTCATGACCCATTCCCACTCCAGGCAGGAGAAGCGGTGCCCAGTCCTGCTTGCCCCCCACCCCAGGAGGACCCGGTTGGGTACGTGCAGGTCGGGTGGTGCCTGCTGCAGTCTGCCCACCTTGCCCCCCTACAGCAGCAGCAGTGCATGCCCACCTGCCCACCTGGTGCACCATGCCGCTCCGCCTCCCCGCCAGACTGCACCCCACATCCCTGCCTCGCCTCTGCCTGCAGCAGCGCTGCTGACTTAGAAGAGGGAGGCGCCAAAATACAAGTTTCCCCAGGGTGCCGTTTTCCTTCAGGCCGATTCTGGAGACTAGGTAGGCTTCAGTGGGTCCAGATCATTTGCTGTGCACCCAGCTGCACAAGTGAACCCCCAGATCGGTGATTCTCACAGCACCTGGAGTGCTGTGAGTTACTTCCAAGTGTGCCACACTGTTAGGTGTGCAAACACTTACACTTGCTTCACAAGATAAACCCAGAGATTTCAAATTGGAGTATCAAAAGCTTCCTGAGTTCTCTGTAACAGAATTACTCTATTATTTTTCCATAGTCAAGGAGTGAGAGCTAAGAGCTGGCATCAGCCAAGCAGGGCCTAGAGTTTGAGAACAACTGTTCTAGAGGCAACCCAACCTCAGGCTTTTGAGATCCAATGCCCAAATCTCTTGCAAGCCCTCTATGATTGAACCCAAATGTCAGCACCAACAGAAATTCCCTCACTGGTAGGTTTGCAGAATCAGGTCCTGGCAAATGATCTACAAGCTCCCACCCGGTCATCAGATCTGCTGACAGCACCTCTGCACCTGTCATGTCATAAGGACCCCATGTTAGCAGATCCCATCCCAGGTGGGTCTGTAGCTTGAGATTTGGAAGATCACGTGGTGACAACTGCATGCCCAATTCTGCCACGTGCCTGGCATTTGTGGACTTCGGTGCTAGCAGAAGACAGGTCTATCAAGGGACTGGCCTGAAATCAGCATCACATTACAAACAGAAACCAAAACTTGCAGAGACACAATTCCCTGCATGAGCATCATTATCTCAGAGATGACATGAGTTAATCTGTGTTTTGGATTTTTCCTGAAATTACAGCAAAAAAACAAAAAAAAAACAAAAAACCAAAAAACAAAAAACAAAAAAACCCCCCAAACATCCAGAGATGAATTGGCAGTTTGGGAATCACACGCAGGAGACTCATAACCAGTCACGTGATTGCCTTGGTCTTAAAATAGGTTACGTCACGTCCACAGGATGCCCGTTGCTAATTATACATGATATTTTCCCAGACTAAACAAAACTCTAATTTTTTGTTGCTATTTTGCTTCCTCCGGTTCCTATTATAGTTTGCTCCTCATTAGCGTTAGCATGTCACGGGCTCCCTTCTGCAATAGGGTATGTGGATCCCTTTCCTGCTGGAGTTCAGTGAAGATTGCCTCCTTGCAACTGGTGGCAGGTTTAAGCCACAGAGTCCTGCTTTGCAGGTGTTTAGTGTCATCAGTCAGACCCGTGAGGACACTGTCAAAGGTACCAGCCTCTCTGCACTATTGCTGCATCTTCCCAAATGCACCCCATAGGTGTCCGGTCTCTACTTCTACTGGGGTGGAGTCTTTGCCCCATCTTGGACAGGGCTTGGGTTATAGCACACATAACCGTCGTGGATCCCCCTTTGTCTACAAAGAAGGGGAAAAGGGGAATGGCCTATAAGGGAGGTGATGCAGGCTGGGAGGTTCTGCCTTGGCAGAGGTATAAGAAGGGGAGACAGCAGGGAAAGGCAAAGGAGTTCAGGCAGGGGAGCGGAGTTCCTGCTGGAGAAGTCTGGACCTAGGGTGCTTGCACACGATGCTGGCTTTTTCTAGCTAACAATATTCTCTGGGTTCATTTCACTCTCGCAATGCACCGCGATGAGTCCCGTTACTATTTTGCACATAACGCATTTAACAGTCGTCATTGGTTAACGTGCTATTACTAGCAAAAAACCACTGGGAAAATAGCAATTTTAGCTGTGTGCGAGAATACACGTTATGAAAGTTTCACGATAAAATTAAACACAGTGGAACAATTGGCCACGGTGAAATTAGAGCATCCTGCTTGCTACCAGACAACTTGGAGGGGAAAAGACTGTTCCAACTTTTATCTGAGTCTAATTTGCACAAAATGAACTATTGCAACCAGGAGATCTTACAACACCTTCAGCTCTCATGTGAAATATGAATTTGCATTTTCACCTAGGAGAAATTTTACAGTCTTTGCATTCTCCTATGTCTGAGGAAGCTAGACTGTGCCTGAAAGCTTGCAATTTAAAAAAATTTTTTTTTTTTGCAAATATCTACTTGGTCTAATAAAAGATATCACCTCTGCCATGAGTTCTGATTCCAATGAGAGACGATGCATTTTTGGTGATACTTTTATAGGACCATCTGTATAGCTAGGAAAGAAGTTGGAGCTGTCGGGCCATAAGGCCTATGAAGGTTGCGTCACCAATGACAACTTCTTCCATGCCACTTTTTCCAAGCTACAGAATTATGCTTGTGCAATAGCCCGCCTCTCTGGGTGCACTTGTGCTATTGAGCCAGTGCGACAGGCTCTTCCTCACTCTGGCCCTCACTCCTGTACCCACATGAAGGTTATGAATTAAGTGCATCAGTATATTTGCAATACCGATGCCATGCAAAGCCTTCCAGAGACATCTCTGTCTATGAAATCAATGGCAGATTTCAAGACAGTGAAGGCACCATGTGATGGGAGATTGAATTTCCAGCGCTTCTTTCCCAAAAGCTGTAGGTCAAGCACAGACGCGGAGGTTAGTCTCTTCGCAGTACAACCAGTAACCAGCTCTGGGCAGTGTTTATGAGTTGGCAATAGCTAAATTTGAGAAAGGAGAACATGGGGTGAAAACTTTATTGGAAGCTGACTGTAATGTGGTTGGACAATAACTGCTGCGGTCTAAACACTACCCTTTTCTTAAGTTCAGTGCTGTGATGCTGCCCTCTTTCTACTCAGCTTGGACTTTACCGATGCCTCCCCCCCACCCCCCAGCTTTTCTGAAAAAGCCCATTTTGGTGGCCAGCTGAATGACACATTTGATGGATTAAACTCAAGCTTTTATGGCTGCCTACACTTCATTCAGTGAGAGCACATGGGTGTGGGGTCTCTAGGTCTCTCTCTTTCTGGTCTCTCAGACCTTGAGGGCCTGTACCCACCCTAACTTAAAGCCTTTCATCTCCTCCTGCCTTGTGCAGTCTCCTTCCAGCTTATGACATGTTCACCTATTTCTTCCAGACCACTTGCTGTGTTATTTTCCCATCATTGCCTTGGTCTCCCTTGAGGTCTGATACCTTCCACCTCAGCATCCAAAATCTCCCTTAGATGCCATTGGCTCTGCCAGTATGCCCTGCCCGTTTCATTCTCTGCACTCTTATCTTACTTAGGACAACAGGTCTTTTATAAAGGTTTGCAAACTCTTGATTATGTCTTCTGCTCCAAACTCTAGGTGTATACATCATCTATGGCAAACAAAGCAAGGGGCTTGGCACAGACTTGCTGGGTGACTAAGCACAGAGGTGTAGCATTTAGTTCATCTCGGCCTTACCTCTTGATCATGAGCCCTAAGTATTATGATGGAAGTGCTGCTAGTGGTTCTGTAAACCAGACACAGGTATCATGAGCCACCCTTCTTCAGGCTCACCAGCTATTCTTATGTAACCCGGGTGTACTGGAGAGTGTACCCCCTTCTCCAATAGACAGAGATGGCCAGCAGCGCGTACGTGCTGGAGATGGAAACTGCAGCTTGCTCGCAGCTTCCCCTTCTCAGGTGTCTCTATAGAGGAAGACCAGGACACACTGTCTTAACTATCTACATGATTTATTCAGGTGCAGAATAAAAGGGCAGAATAAACTGGATAGGTGATAAAGATAAATATTTACATACATTCAACTCAGCAAATAACAGAACAGGTAAGTATAGCGGTCCCCCAAGACCCACAATGGAAACCTCGCCCACAGATCCCCAGAGGGTATGTCGCAACAATCGATGGGTAGCACCCGCCCCAAAAATATAAAGCACACAAACAGTTAATAAACATTGCAAAATATAAGGCGTAACGAGCAATTAATAAACACTCCAAAATATAAGACGCAGAAGGCAATTAATAAGCACTCCAAAGTCTATGGTAATCCCAGACACCCCCCTCCTCTAGAGGAGTCTCTCTCTATAGCATAAACCCCCTCTGATGGGGCTATCCACTGGGTCCCTCCCCAGTGGGAAACCCCTTGCCCGATAACTCACACTTCCCAGCAAGTAGGGTCCAGCAAGGGTTCCCGGTGTTTCGTCCCCAGTTTGGCAAATGACTCCTGCAGCAAGTGCTCTGTCTCAGTCCCCACGTGGGGTGTGTGGCTCATTCACACACCTGGATGGCTTGGCAGTCTCAGCAGGTTGTGAGCCTAGGTCACCTCGTGCTTGCCCAAGGCTGGGGATCCAGTACAGGCCCACTGCGCTGTAGAGCCAGCACTGCCCGCGGGCCCTCATGCCCAGCAGCAGGGAATGGGACCCGAACTACCCCCTGCTCCCTCCAAGGGCCCTCGACCCAAGAATGACTCACCGTGCAGCAATGTCTGCACCATCTGGGCTCGTGCCCAGGTTGGAGACCTGAGCTGCCTTGAGCAGTTCCCGAGGTCCTGGTCCTTTGCTGACCCTCCATGCAGTGATGCCTGCACAAGCTTGCCATGCTGTCTTGCAGCGAGAGGTTGGGGACGCAGCCGCCTGCCACTCCCATCCAATGGCAGAGTCTTTGGGCTCTTCAGGGCACTTGGAAGCCCCCCCTGGGTAGCTCTTCCCCAGCTTTTCTCAGCCCCAGCTTCTTCTTTCTTCTCCGTCCCTCGTCGTCTCTCCCTCGTGCTGTGCATGCAGCTCTTTATATACCCTTTTGGGGCTCCGCCCCACGACTGAAGACTGGCCAATGAGAGGAAGGTGGAGCGCAGTCTTCACTTGGATCTGCTCCTCACTTCACCCCGATGTAGGGGCAGGGTGGATTCCTCCCAAGGCTCCTCCCCTGCTGGTCTCTGATTGGTGGGTTTGCCCCACCAATCATTTGGAAATTCTCTACGTCCAAGGAACCGGGCAAAGATAGGCAAACCCGCCACACTTATGTTGGGAAATCTCAAGATCTCAGTTAGCCTTTGCCCTGAATACTCTTTGCAGATGCTTGAGCTCAGCTGTATCCTTGCTGGACTTTTACTTTTGATTGAATATCGGGTGTGCGTCGTTGTCTCAACACAGGCATTTAATGAAATGTTTAAACCTGATGGCTTCTTCTGTGGCTATTCCAATGACATGGCTTGGGCAGCCCATGCATGCTCAGTGTCATCATGGAGGGTTCCTAGGGCAGCCAATCTGTTCCTGTCTTCTACTGCTTATCAGTCACATGACAGGGCATTAGGGCATTAGGATTATTGGGTGCTCTTTGTGTAGGTGCATTTGGATCCTTTCAAAAGGCTGGAGGTCATTAGCAATGTCAGCTAGAGAAAGACGGTGGTCCATGTTGGTAGGCGTTTCAGTGCCTGGAAGTGGCACAGGGTGGCAGGGAAGTAAACAAGTAGATCAGCAGCAGCCAACGTATGGCATGCATGTCACAAATGGCATGGGCAGCTCTGTGTGGTATGCAGCAGATCAGGGAGGGAGCAGGGAGAACAGTGGCAGATAGGGCAGGGAGCAGAAAGTAGAGCTGCAGTGGCAGATGGGCCAGGGAGCACAGGGCAGGGAGAAGAAAGCAGATCAGGCAGGGGAAGGAGATCATAGTGGCCCTCAGAGGGAATGCAGGGCCTAGCTTATGGCACCCCTGATAAAAAAGGTTGGTTCCCACTGAGGTAGCTGCTTGTGGGTGTCTCGGACGGCCAGGGCCAACTCGAGTTACGCTCGTACGTCAGGGCGGGCTGGTGAATGGAGAGGCAGACACAACTTATTGGTTGCAAAAAACTTTACAAACGCCACTTGCAATCACAACGCAGGTGGTCCGGTCGTCGGAACAACCACGCGAGTTGTTCCAGCTGG
>NW_005842013.1:988731-1008392 GCF_000455745.1 Alligator sinensis | reverse complement strand
TTTTAAACAGCCAGCGAGCCAATTACTAGCCGCCACGTGTGAATAATTTAGCACTGGCCAATAGCGGGGCACAAATTTGCATCCGAATAGCGGGAACTCTTTGCACCGTGCATTTCTGTGCTGCAAAGAAGAAATGCATCCTGCAAAGGAAACTGCAAATTGGCGGGAACTCTCCTGCGCGCAGGCTCTTAATTGCAGCAGAACACTCTGCCGTGCAAAGGAGCTCTCATGTGGCCAGGAAATTCCGTAGTGCCGAGGCACCAAAAATCACTGGGTTGTGACAGTGGGGAATCTGACAAATAGTCATTTAGGCTGGTGTCACTGAGGAAGCAGTTGGGACATGAGGTAACACAGTGACTAAGTACAGATAATCAAAAAGCCTGAGGATGAATCGATTCTGTCTTTACAGGTTAGTCTAAGCTGCAGAGATTAAACTGAGAAATAATTGGACAAACATTTGATTCAGGAAATTCAGCCACACACCTGCAGTGGCTCAGGCCAGAGGCCAGGGGGTGCCACAGCATGGCTCTCTGGCATATAGCCAGCATGCGCTGTGTGTTTTCTTCCTATTCCTGCAGCTCCCGAGGTCTCTGGGATTTGCAGTCCAGAATCACAACAGCAGGACTCTGCCGGGTTGCTCATCATGTCCTCTTCCTGCTTCCAGGTGCCTCTGGGATTTGTAGTCCACAGCTGCAGCCAGCAGTGAGTTTTTAGCAGGGCAGGGCAGCTCTGTCCTCAGGGGAAGGGAAGTTTAACCCCCCTCCCTGGCCCGAGACCCCAGCTGGAGTTTACCTGGGGGGGGCGGTCCCTGCCTCCCCTCCCCTACAACCCTTCCCTGCTGGAGCAGACAGCACAGCCCAGCCCAGGGCTGCAAAACATGCTGGGATACTGGGGGACTGTGATTTAACTTGAACCAGGCAGGGGTCTGGGACAGAAGTTTTATAAAGCGGTTTGACCCAAATCAGTTAAGTCTGATACTACATTTGACCAGGTTTATTTTAAACCAGTTTCAGCCATTTTGAAAGTGATTTATATCCACTGGACTTCTGTTCTGTTACAGGTTGAAACCAGCTTCTGATCATTTAAACTGGTTTATGTGCAACTTTTGTCCCTAGCACTAGTTTATGTGCAACTTCTGATGATTTAAACTGTACTCTTACTCTGACCCCAGTAAGAGTACAGTTCCTGTTCAAATTTATGGAGGACCTTGAAGTAAAGGTCAATAAAAGGTTTGACTAGGAAGCTGTGGGGAGGAAGCCAGAGCCGTGCTTCAATTACTGTGACATGAAGGGTTAAATGGAAGTTGCCCTCCTAATTTTTAAAGCAAAATTTTGCTCAAAACATATTTAAAAAACACCCAACCTCCATAAAACGTGGAAAGCCCAATTCTTAATTCCTTTTAGGTCTTAAATGACAGCAGACTTCAGCCAGAGCTTTAGGTTTGTAAGGAATAAATGTCAGGAGCTAGGAGAGGCAGTCCCACTAGAGTTGACTGGCTTGTGGGGGTGCACCATAGATGGTTTAGGGAAAGTTATGTTAGTCTGGTTGTGATCTAGAGGCAGGGACTATGATAAAAGTTGACTCGAAACAGCCCAAACTTGCTCAAAAGGCTTAGAAAAGTGTGATCCTTGTGATGAACATGTCCAGAGTTTCAGGTTTGTCATTAAACTACAAGCCAGGCAAGACTGATGTAGTTTTTTATTGCAATGATTTCTCGTATCTGTGCCTTCTACTGAAATAGCAAATTACTCTGTCACAGCAAACAAGCTGGTGAGCACTTTGCTCTGTGAGCTCCTTTCTAGGGCTTTGATTCATATTTCTCCCTTTACATCAGCCATTGGTTTCAAAATGTTAAGGACTGATTCTTTCGCCTATCGATTCTCCTATTTACCTTCTTTTAGAGGCTGGGAGAGAGAGAGAAGTGGAGTGCTGCTAACTATCTAGCTACCTGCAGAGAGAAGTTAGCCGCGTTAGTCTGAAGTCCAGCAGAAGGCAGGGCAGAATAAACTAATTCAGAGAGGCATAAGCATACTTTTGATGAAGCGAGCTGTTGCTTATAAAAAATTAGGTCTCCAAATTAATCCTGGGCTGTCCAACTCCAGCGGGTCTGGGGACCATACAACTTGCAAGCTGTATGCCATGAGGACAGTCCCTCTGGGATCCCCCCTGCCACGTGGGCTGCACCAGTGGTACGTAGCCCCCCAGCAGTGGTATGTAGCCCAGGCAACACGGGGAGCCCTGGTTCCTTCCCCCATATGCAGCTGCAGGAGAGGTGGCTGTTGTGGTCTGCAGGCCCCTTGTTAACCACTTACAGTCCAGTTACAACCTGTGGCCTATATACTGGTCCCTCATGGGCTGCCAGTTGGACAGCCCTAAGCACGTCTACAATGAGCTATTGCTTAGCCTACTGTCTATCTCCCTATAGGTTTATGTGTGCATAAATGAGCAAAATAACATGCAAGTGAATTAAAATACACAAAACTGGGTTATAGCGCTGTGATCTGTCCTTCCTCTGATTGTGGAGTAAGAGGAGGCACATGGACACTTAGCACTGAGTGGCTGATGTGGATAGGTCCCTATCCTCTTCTGAATGACAGTAGTTTGTTCATTTACCTGCGCCCTGGACCTGTGCATTGACACTTGACTCCATTATTTTGTGCCTGTGCTTATTGCCTAATGTATCTGAAAGTCTAAATTCCTCTGACACTGAGATCTCCCTTTTCTTTGGGTGCATGTGTCATTCCTTGCTCCACCTTAGCCTCCTTTCTCCTGCTGTTTGTTACTGCACTGGGAAGAAAACATTAGTGTGGGAAGACTGCAGTGAAAGCATGACTCACATTTTATCCCAAAGGCCTAAGGGCTGATGGTCAGTCTGATCTCTTGTGAAAGGAGTTTCGCAGCTGTGGACCACCTGTTGGGTGTGCTCTCTCCCTCCATCCTGCAGTTCTGACTTTTCTGAGAGACAGAGTGCCAAGTGTTTTTTGGCCCAAACCCTGGGAAAAGACTGACTTGGAAATACCATTGCAATACCTCATTGGAGCTGTAGTTTGGGTCCCTTTTCCCCCTGTTATCCTCTATGGGTCAACCTGTTCAGGTGGACTGCATTTCCCATGATGCCCATGGGAATACCTGTGATGCAAGGTAGGGTCTCAGCATGAGGAAGACGACAGGGGTGGTGGATCCAAGGGGGTACAGTTGCACCCCTCTTTGATTCCTGCTTCTCCCAGATGTTAAAGCCAACCATCTGGGAGAAGCAGTGACATTTCTATTCAGGCAGCGCAGAGGCACTCAATTGACTTCATGACTCATTATCATTTATCTGATTCCTGGTATTACTTCACAAGTATTAATGACCTTCTATCCTTTTTAATGGTCTCGATGTTCCACTCTTCGAGCTATCCTTTCTTCTGCTAACTATTTCTAGTAAAGTCATTCTTCTATTTCACAGTGCTGCAAACTGTTTTTAGCTCTAGTTCAAACCTTAACTCAAGTGTGGTAATATTAATTCAGGTATGGAAATGCTTGAAGTATGATGGCACTGTTAAGATGCGCAAGAAGACTAGATTTTGCTTATGAAAATGAACGAGAGGTACAATAATAATTGTACCCTATAATGACTACAAGACTAATGAAACCGTATCTTTTCACTATTTTTTTACCTAGCCTATATTTTTTAAACTTAGTATGTAATCTAAGAAATGAGTGCACATTGCAAAAAAACTTTTATTTGTTTTGGTTTTCATCTTAAACTCAATAATGTCATGCTAGGTCCTGCAGTGTATTAGTAAAGCTTCTAGTTTCTCTTTAACTGGAGACAATATTTGTTGTGTTATACATGATGATGTGCCGCACCATCTGCGCCACCCCCTCCCCTTTTCAAAATCCTAGCTCTGCCCATGGAAGACCATCTGAAATGGTTTGGTTTCCAGCCCAAAAGGTGAAACTGTTCACTTTGGGGACGTAGCTTGTTCAACAAAAGTCAGACGTTTCCTGGTTTTTGTGAATCTTGTTCACTCAACTGAAAATCCAGTTTGGGGTTGAGGAAAGAAAAAGCAAATATTTGATGATTCCTAAGCTCTTTGTTCCTACTGGCTGTCCCGGTTTGCTTAGATAAATCTCGGTGTAGGGAGAGAAATGGTCTCTGAGAGGCAGTGGGCCAGACCCAGGGACAAACTTTGATGATCTGGTCCAGGACTTGGAGGGTCATCCTGTAGACGGGACTTGGCTGGCATGGGTACAACCCCCTGGAACGTCTTGATTTGCATTCCTCGGTTTAATCTCAAGTTCATGGAGTCGTGAAAGGAGAGATCAGTGTATCTATAGGGTAAGGACCCAGCCCCTTGACCAGCAAGAAGCAGAAGTTGTGTCAAACAGATGATACTGTTGTTTTTACCATCGGCGGGTTGATGACAACTGTTTTGTGATTGCCATGGCTTCCTTCACCTATGAGTTAGCATGATGCAGCAGATCCTATAATGATGACGAGGCAGATACAAGTTCAGCAGACAGTGGGACATCACGTCTTTATTACTGGGTGGGGGGACAGAAGCCACTCCTTGCTTGTTGATGCAAAATAGTTTCAGTATCTATCCCAGCTGGGAAATGCACATATACCCTGAACTTCCTTTCCGAGTCGCTTCCTCTTATAACGGTTTCTTCACGTCTGGGACAAACCACTTCCTTGAGGGCCTATCTGTGGATGTGCCACACTCATCTGCACAGTCACTCTGTTACACAACTACTGCCTTTGAGGCTGTGATGTCAGTCAAGGATTGTAACCCATTTTGCTACACCCCATATAGACACAGAACTGGGGCAGTCCCAGTCCACATAGGCTCTGCATGAGCATAATGGTCTTTGCTAGCAAATGGCAATGGCTCTGGCTCTTGAGGCCTGATCTTATGAAGCACATGGCCACAAAGTGGTGAGGAGCCAGCAAAGTTGAGTCTTTTGAGCTCGTCACCAATGCCAGGAAAATACACCCAGAGGTGGTAGGTGAGTTTTGATTGGTTTTGTGAGTCACAGAGATTCATAGATTGTCAGGGGCTGGAAGGGACCTTGGAAAATCACCAGGTCCAGCCCCCCTGCACCAAGCAGGAAAGACAACCTAGTCAACTGACCCCAGCAAGGTGCCTGTCCAGTCTTCACTTGAAGATGTCCATGACAGGTGACTGCACCACCACTGGAGGGAGCTTATTCCACAGTCTGGACACCCTGACTGTGAATAAGTTTTTCCTAATGTTGAGCCTGAATTGATCTTCCAGGAGTTTGTGGCCATTACTCCTGGCTTTCCCCTTGTGTGCCCAGTGAACAGTTGCTCACTGAGCCCTTGATGTACTCTCCTAGTGTAGTGGTCAGCTGCTACCAAGTCCCCTCTCAGCCTTCTTGTCCTCAGGCTGAAGATCCCAGATCCCTCGGCCTTTCCTTGCATGTCTTGCCGTGTAAGACTGATCATACATGTGGCTCTTCTCTGGACTCTCTCAAGCTTGTCCACATCTTTGTTAAAGTGCGGTGCCCAGAACTGGACGCAGTCCTCCAGTGCTGTGTAGAGCAGAAGAATCACCTCCTTGGTTTTGGATCGACGCATGCCACAGTATTATTTGCCCTACTGGCTACAGCATCGCTTTGCTGGCTCACGGTCATACTATGGTCTGTTATGACCCCTAGGTCCCTTTCATTTGTGGTGCTGGTCAGTTTGGTGCCACCAAGCCTGCAGGTGTGTTGGGGGTTGCTCGTCCCGAGGTGGAGCACGTCACATTTCTCAAAGTTGAACTTCATCAGGTCCTGATCCGTCCAACTTGCCAGCCTGTCTAGGTCTGCCTGTAACTGCAGCCTATCTTCAAGTGTGACTGCACTTCCCCATAACTTGGGGTTGTCCACAAACTTGGTCAGCGAGCTCTTCACCCCCACATCCAAATCGTTAATAAAGATGTTGAAAAGTACTGGACCGAGCACTGACTCCTGTGGGACACCGCTGCCCCTTCTCGCCAGGATGACACATAGGGTACATCCCTTCTGTAAGTGGGAGCATTTAACTTTTGGAATCTATATTTTGGTGTCAGTATTCCTGAATTTGTCTTCCTCAAAAGGTGTAGTGCAAGATGACCTAGGGCTTAACTTGCAAAGCCTAATTAAATGGGGCATCTCCGCTCAGATCTACCTGACTGCAATGGTAGTGTTCCCACGTGTAAGTGTTGCAAGAACCTTTTTGTCATCACTTTTCCTTAATAACTTTGAATGTGAGGCCTAAGTATGATCTAGCTTAAATCTGAGAAGGCATTTCATGTTGGATGAATTCCTATCCATACACATGTGGCCACATCATCTTCATATCTACTGACCTTGGTGCAATTACACTGAGTTACTGCAGCTGAAAATTGGCCCTTGGGCAGTGACTTTTCCCATCCACGCTATCAAAACAGGCTAAGAACTGAAGGCTTTTTAAGCACATCTCTCTCAGTTCACATGGATTATTCCCTCTTTAGATACAGTCTGACCTGGAGCTTTAAACTGAGTTTATTTCATCCACAAAAAATGTGAAGAATTCCTAAATAAAATAAAACGGCCAGTTCTCTATTGCAGCATGGGAGGTTAGCAAAAGGCTCAAGAATTGGGATGAGAAAGTCATTGTGGATACTCAAGTGAAACCTAAACAATACCAGTTTGGCAGCTGCATGTGATTCCCAACCTCTTAGGAAGCCAAAGGAAACTTGGGAATAAATACATTGGATAGGGTTGATTTACACATATCATTCCTGCCCTCTAGTGGTAGATGGATACAGATTACTTAGAGATACCGTAGTATCATTACACATCATAGAAAGGGCTGTCATGTTGATGTACCAAATGTCTGTTTTCCTGGTTATAATTTTATCAGCTTTTCATGCTTGCACTATTTCAAAGGGATGGTGTTGCGGCTCCATTCACAATAGTTACGAATTAAAATAATGGACGTGCATTTTGGAGCAAGCCAGAATTCTTCAAGTGTCTGTTAATCTTTATTATCCATGCACTAAAATCTTGGGAAGACCCACTTGTGGTATATGCTCCATAAAGTCAACAGATCAATAAGCAGTAAATCTGTTTTTGGAGCCTGGATCTTATGGCAAATAACAACGAACGTCAAAGAAACAATTTAAAACTAAACTAAGCGGCAACATTGTGGTTTCCCCTGCACTTCTACAGTCTGGGCGGCAAAGATAGTGCAGAGAGAAATCTTTCCCCTGTCTAGAAACTAAATGTACGTGCTTGCTCAGAAGATTCCTGTCCCATAGGTCAGACGTGGTATTTATTTCAAGCTAGGCAAATAATCAACAACAAATTTCCACTTCTCGCAGCTTTTTTTGCTCTCATTTGAAAAGGGTAGAGAGATCAGCAGCAGTGATAGGCACAGCTGCATTTCTCAGTGCAACCAATGACTTTGCCCTGCTCTCTAGCCTCTGCATAATAGGGGAAAAAAAAGATTCCATTGATTGACTCAAATGCTCTGGGCTGGTGTAACCTTCACCAACTAAAGTGCTTATGAAAATAATGATTTGACTGTAAATGGCATTTGTACCTGCAAAAACCTGACCTTTAATTATAACAGAGCTGCTGTAGTTGCAGCAAGGGAAGTTCAGGTTAGATATTAGGAAGAATTTTCTCATGAGGAGGGTAGTAAAGCACTGGAACGGGTTACCCAGAGAGGTGGTGGAAGCTCCATCCTTGGACGGTTTCAAAACCCAGCTAGAGAAAGCCTTTGCTGGGATGATCTAGTTGGAGATGGCCCTGCTTGGAGCAGAGGGTTGGATTAGATGACCTCTTGTGGTCCCTTCCAACCCTCATTTTCTATGAGTCTATGATTTTTTTTTTTAGTCTTCTCCCATCCAGACACCTTGGGGAATTACAACGGTTTGCATTTAGTTAAGAAATGTGACATGTCTTCTCAGGTGCATAATTCAATCTACATATATACATACACACACACACACATATATATAGTTTAAAACTACACACAAACACACATACACATATATGTATATATATACATATATGTGTGTGTGTGTGTAGTTTTAAACTATGTATTGTTTAAGTGTGTGTGTGTGTGTGTAGAAATATATATATATATATATAAACATTTAAGCTATATATAATTGTATGTAATCTAAGAACTCTATATAAACTATATATATGCTACATATATACAGTTTGGATTACACATACACATTCACACATACACGTGCTCTATACATGCAATATAGAGTCTTGGAAAGCTGATAAATTCTGCAGAAGTCCTAAATGCCCAACAGGAAAAGACCATGTACATCAATTCATTGGTGCTGAACTTGGCAGTGCTTCCATTGGTGGTAATATCCCATGGTTTAGAGAACTTGCTTAGGTTGTTTGAGTCCTGGATGGTAGACCAGGGTTTCAGTCTCTTTTCCTATATCTGTTTCTACAGTTGATGTTAAATTGTTGTTGGATAAAACAGCGAATTAGTGCGGTTATTATCTGGGTTTGTTCATCACTTGGTTTCTCTCTATGTATCTTCATTTCCAGTGTCCTTCTAGCAAGGCAGGTTTAGGCAATGTTACCAGACTTGAAGGTCAAGATGAAAGCCTTGGGGAGAGACCAGGACATTAGCATATATACTGCTCACGTGTACGTGCCATGTTTTGTGGTGTAGAAACCACCTTGTACTGAGTGAGAATTCCTTGGTGATAGTAACTTCAGCTCTTTCGGGAAGTTTCTCCTTTGCCATAGCTCTGGTTTGGGTGTATCACAAATGCCACTGTACTCATGCCCCAGTTTGAAATGGCAGATGCCCTTTCAAATGCCACTCTACGTCCCTAACTATCCACAAACACTCCAGGCATTACTTATGGCCTTGCCCTACAGACAGCAGCTAGGGGAAAGGACTGGGAGGCAGTTGGAGAAGTGAAGGGTTGCAGAAGGGATCACAGAAACACCATAGCCAAAGTGGAGGTCCCTCCACAGACCTCTTTGCTGTCAGGTCGACAGCCTTGAACCTAGGGCCTTGCCCTTAACAACATGGCCATCAAGCCCAACCCACCACCCTGCTGCTTTTCCCAAAGGTTTCCATCTATTGCCTAACACCTGAATGAGTTTCCTTCTTCTGCCTAGCACCTGAATGGCTTGCTTCTGTCATATGACCTTACACTTCCCCTATACTATCCCACAGAGAGGAACAGAAAGTATCTGGGCAATAGTCCTATCCTGACACTTTTGCCTCTTGCAATTCTGCCTGATTTCTGATTTCCTGGTATCCTGACTCAGATCACTCAGACTTTGCTCACTGCCCCATCTCCTGATTTCTGGCTTGGTCCCTGGACTCTACTTGCCCTCTTCAACTCTGGTTTGTAGTCTTATCCGGCAACCTTCTTCCCTGATAGGCCCTTAATCCTGGAGACCCATTGCCAGCGCTGACACTTGCGGTGGGCATTGAAGTGATTTCAACCCCATGGAAGCTGGGTCTACTGGCTACTCTTCTAGGCTATTTTGAAGTTATGTCAGGTGCAGTTGCATAAGTCATCCATGAAGTCCCCTCACCATCATTAGGCTCTAGTACCCTATTTAGATACTCACTAGTGATTTTTCCCTGCCAGTGTTTTCTTTCTGATGATGGTATTTGGAGATATGAAGTGATAGTTTTAGCTTTGAAGTGAGCCCACACATGTATGTTAAACAAAAGCCTTATTTCTTACACAGATTGTTGAGACTGTGCCAAGATTTCAGAAGTGACTCTAAAAGATTGGCAAGAAAGGATTTGTTCTGTGATCCTTTCCTACAACAGTTGAGTCTAAATCATAAAACTCGTGTTTACAGCCAAATTTGAATTCCCTTTACAGTTCAGAGGCTCAGATCCATAGGTTTTTCATCCAGTACATTATAGTGATAAAGCCCAACAGCAAAGATGGGATCCAGATGATTGTATGTTGTTAGGTTGTACGTTCTTTGGGATTTGGACCATCTTTTTGTTCTGTGTTTGTACAGCACTTAGCACAAAGGATTTCTTCCATGCTCTGGGCTCTGAGGCTACCACGAGATAAATAATTAATAATCCATAACATCTTTGTATGGAGGTAATAATATTTACTAACATTTAACATTCAGAAGACTAAGGCGCTCCATCAACAAGCTCTTAATGAGCAGTCCCCAGTTCCAGTAATTCAGATTTATGGTGAGACTTTGGAGAACATTTCCCCTACCTTGGAAGCCATCTCTCACAGAAGACTGACATGGATGAAGAAATCCAACATCACTTCAAACGTGCAAATGCAGCCTTTGGATGCTTGAGGAAATGAGTGTTTGAAGATCACAACATCAGATCCGAAACCAAGCTCATAGCTTATTGTGCAGTAGTTGTCCCAGCCTTACTGTATGGACCTGAGATGTGGACAATGTACAGGAGACACCTCAAGTTATCAGAGGAGTATCATCAACGCTGCCTGCAGTCGATCCTTTGAATTCAGTGGGAAGATAGACACACCAACTTTAGTGTCCCCTCGCAAGCAAACAACATGAGAATGGAGGCAATGATCGTCCAGCATTAACTTTGCTAGGCCAGCCATGTCATCCAGATGTCGGACTCTAGACTCCCAAAATAAGTTTTATTCTCCCAGCTCAGTCAAGGCATATGCTGTAGAGGAGGGCAGAGAAAGTGCTTCAAGGATGTCCTCAAGGCCAACTTGAAAAACTGCAATATCAACATCAACTTGTGGGAGACTATCACCCAGGACTTCCCCAAATGGTGGAAGAGTCTACTCTGAAACCTTACAATGACAACAGGAGATGAAAAAGCAGGAGTGGCAGAAAGTGTCATGGACCGAATCAAGAATCTGAAGCCACTCACCCCACACAGAAACACGTGCCCGAGTTGCAACAGAGTCTGTTAATCCCAGATTGGCCTCGTCAGCCATCTTCAGATCCACAGATAAGACAATTTTGGAAGACAGTCATCCTCAACTGTGAGGGATTGCTGAGAATTAAACTTGTATTCAGTCACTAGATGTCTCTCTGTGACCTACAGAGGCCCAGACCTGGATCTCAAGCTGGATCTCAAGCTCCTCAAGCCGTGTGGAAAACCTTTCATTTGTAGATTTAATTGCTTGTTTTGATAAATGCTAGACCTGTGCAAGGAAACGTCATTCTGTTTCATGCAAATTTTGATCATTTGAAATTGGCATAGAAACTTGGCACAGGGATCTGGTATCATCTTAGACAGCCCAGCAGAAACCTTTGCTGAACACATAGCTGCAACAAAACCAGTGGGCATGCAAGATGCACGAAGAACAGGTTGAAGGATAATTCCACCAAGATTAGCAGGTCTTTGCAAATCAACGGTACCTGAAATATTGTGCTCAGTTGCTTCATCTCCAAAAAGATATGGCCAAACTGGAGATGTTTTAGAGATGAAGGAAAAGAATTCCAAAAGCATGGATGTGGTCTACCTGAAGAGAGCCTGGACAGATTGGAAGTGTTTAGTTTATACAGAGATGAAGAAGTGACATGATAAAAGTTAATAAAAATAATGACGGGTCTAAATCAGTTGGATTGTCCTCATAATACAAGAACAAAGGGACTAAGGTTATTCCCTAACTCTCTCATCCCAACTTTTGCCCTCTTGTATCTCAGCTACTGCAACATCCTTCTCGTTGGCCTTAATACAGTTGTGATTATTTTCCTAACACATCACTTATACCATGTGTCTCTTGTCTTTGCCTCCCTACACTTCACTTCATTTCCTTTATCACATCAAATATAAGATGCTGGTCTTCATTATGAAAGTCTTTCCTGGCATCATCCCACTCTATCTATTGCCATTAAGATGTCAATCTCCACCTCCACCTGGCTCAAGATGTCACCTTGCGCCTTCCTCTGGTTGCATTTTCAGACAGGCACTGTCAAGTTTACCTCTGAACTGTCCCTCATGCTTGATTGCAGCTCTCCATAAACATTTGCAAAACTAACACCTTATTATTGTCCTTTAAAACCTTCAATGATGCTTACAAAAATTAACATGAATTGGGGGAGGGAGCAGGGCTGGAAGCGATGCCTCTTGGGATGCTAGAGGACCACCAACTGCTCAGTCTGCTCAGTGAAGCAGACTGAAGTTAGCCTGAGATGAGCTTGGTAGCATAGCTGAGAGTTAACCCTCTCTTGAAGTGATGCAACTGTGAGACACTCAGAGGGCATTTAGCACAAGTTAATGAGCTTTAACATGTGGATGCTTGAGTTTTAAGTGTCCTTAGTATGTTCTAAGTGTAATGTGTAACTCCACCCTAAATCAGGAGATACTTGGTTGGCAACAGCCAAGTATTTACTTGTGTAAATGGCTTTGTAATCCAGGGCTCTTTACCTGCATTATGTTAGCATATGGATTACACCTAGTGAGTCAACACGGTTGAAATCTAGCCAGTGGTATACCATATACACTAGGGCTGTGCGAAGCTTTGGTCCCTGATTCAATTTGGCAGAGATTCAGCCCGATTCGGTGGCTGAATTTCCAAATCTGAATCAAATCAGAGGACCCTTTAATCTCTCCGAATCAAGTTGGAACCTCCGAATCGATTCCGATCAAATCAGAACCCTCCAAATACTTCCAGTCCACTTCTGGGTTTGCCGCTGAGCATGTGGAGGGCCCCCCTGCACTCCTATGGGACGCTCCATGCACCCTAGCATCACAGCGTTTACAAGCCGTGCTGATACCTCAAGGTATGTAGAAAAAACGTTCAAAGCTGTGTCTATGTCCAAATTGCTGATTCTCTGAATCCGCATCAAATCTTCAGATTTGGGTTCGGGCTGAATTGAATCAGGGACAGTGATCCGAATCAATGAATCAAATCACTGTCCCTGATTTGGGCCAAATCCAAATTGAATAGGGCCCGCTTCATATACCCTTAATATACACCATCCTGTAGTTCCGGTCCAGATCTCTGTAGTGCTCTTGTCCTCTTATGTAGATTCCTCAATATTTGACAGTGACAGGGTGTGTCTACATATGCATTTGATTTGGGATCAGTTTACTCATGAGTAAACTACTCATGAGTAAATGCTCCTGGGCAGGCATCTACACATGCAGGGAAGCAAAAGCAGATTTGCTGCTAATGGCAGCAAACTGCTCCCACTTCCTGGGGCCCTGCAATGGGGCTCTACTGGTACCAAGGAGAGCTCTAGGCTCCCCCTGGGTGTTAGCCTAGAGTGCTAATCAAGCTTAACCTTAGCTCTACCCCTTATTCACCTAGCTCCAGTCCCAGACACCTAGAGGAACATCTTTGGCTTTCTTGGGTTGCGAAACAAGGCTGCTTATACTTGTCCTCCCTCTCTTCTCATCAAAGCTATAGCTATCTAGCCCTCTTGCTCTCAGCTTGAATGTTACAAGGGAACAGTTTTGGCCTAAGTAAGGACATGACCTATGATTTGGGTCTGCAGTGTTGGTTGCATAGGACCCAAAATGCATATGACCGTTCTTAGGAGACAGGGTGGACAAAAAGATGGGCCCACTCGACCAATGTTCTGACTTCCTGTGTGATTTGCAGGTAGTGTATCATCTTGACATATTAATAAGTGGGATTCTCCTGAGGCTTAAAAGGATCTTGCCAATGCAGAACTTAAGCCCGGTTCTGTGGCTGTCTCATTCAACATGAATTGGATGAACTTTCACTCATTTTGGAATCTGAACTAAAAGGAAGGGCTTGAATAATGAGAGCATAGGTAGGTAACCAAGAATCTTTATTGGCATCTTTTTTTTTTTAAATTCAGTGTTAAAAATATTGCAGATCCTGTATAAAATATAAACTATATTCACACTATACATGTTTCCTGTACATTGTGCATAATTACATTGTCTACTGATCTTGGTCTGATTGCGTTAAAAAGTTGCCCTATGATATTTGCATTACACCATCTGCAGGCATGTTGCATATTACTTATTGATAGGTTTTTCTCTAGTGAGCTTCACTACATAAGGAGTCAACTGAATGGCTTGCCCAGGGTCATGCAAGAAGTCTGTAGCAGAGCTGGGAACTGGGGCTACAGCTTCTGGGTTCCTGGCCGGCATCTTACTCACAAGGCCATCCAGAGTGTGCTTGTAGGAAGCAGAGTAATACAGAAAAAATCTGATACTTAGGACACATATAAAAGAGGACTTTATGAGAAATGCTACATCTGCCTAGACCAAACAATGCCAGGAAAATATACATATTTCTGTCTCTTAATAACCAAGGATCCCACACTGAGGTTGATGGGACCTGTAGCTCCCACTGAAATTAAGAGCAAAACTTCCACTGGCTTTAAAGAGATTAATGGTGGTCCTGGAGCCACTAAAGTCCTCAGTGACTGGACATCTTCTCCCCACCATAGGCTTAAAATTGTACTTTCTTAAAACAAATGCATGAAATTCGGCATCTCTTCTGTGAACTACAGAGTAGAGAAAATGCTGGCAGGTTCTACATTGAGGCCAGTCAAAAATGTCCCACTGAAACTGTTTTTTGCAGGGAAAACTTGTTGGAGGGGGTGTTGGCTAAATACATTCTTTTTTGCTGGTATGCCTGTTTTCCAAAGATTTTTAAAAATGGCTTTTTTGGTCAAAAAAAAATGGAATGACTGAAAATAGAAGTGTATGTGCAAGCACACATCCTTGCATAGAGTATATATACATAATATAATATTTGAGGTTTCCTTTTTATCGCTACATAAAGGTTTCGTTTTACATTTAGTTTAGCTAGAATCTGGCCTTGTCTCCATTGACTCGTGTTTCTTCAACTGCTGCGAAATCTGTAGGAAGCTATATAGGGCATGTCTACAGGAGATGCTACAGTGCCGTAGCTCATTAGTGTAGCAACGTAGTGCCAGCGGGTATGAACCGTGACGCCAACACTACCATACAGTAGGGTTGGAAATGACCCATGCACTGCCGGGACTGTGCAGTAATGGCGGTTACTGTGTCGTCATTTAGTGCTTGCTAACGCAAGTAACAACTGCACCGTCGGAGGCATGTGTAGACGCACCCACTGTGTCTGAAAAGATACAGGTGCAATTGTGTTTCCCAGGGAATTCTGGGTAAACCCCTTATACATACCACACACAACCCCTCTGCTGACCATTTGGAGATTACAAGTGATCAACGGAGGTCAGATTCCTTTTTAGACAATGAAATTAAACAGTTATGGTTTCCAAACCACTTCAAATGGTGGCATATTCTACAACCAGTAGTACTGTGGGAGGAGGGAGGAAAATTCATGTAACTTGGGATCCAGGTTTGGAGTTATTTAGTTCTTCCTCGTGCCACGTGTACATTGACGTCAGTGCAATGTGTGCCTGTGATCTGAGGGAAATCCTATCATCTTGGCCAGGGCAAAGCATTAACATTCATGGAGTTTCCTACTGTGGAATAAGGGTGATCCTGCTGTGGAGTAGGTTTTGAGAGTGAGCTGCCCGGGGACCATTTAAAGCATTGCAGAGACTTTCTGGTTGAGTCATAAGGGGAAGGAGACAGAGGGGGGCTGTGTGCAGGAAGTCAAGCCCCCATGAGCTCTTCTAGGAGTGCTGATGGCAAAACAACTTCACTTGTGCCCTATCTAACACCCCTTCCCATGTGCAGATGGGGACTCTTTGCAAGATCACCCTGATAGAGCTGCTATTCTCTCATGCCGTACATGACCATGGGGATCAAGGAGAAGGATATAGCCCAGAACACGCTTTCACGACATAGGATCTCCGTTCTGGAGGGAGGGGTTTCATTGGGAGGAAGACTGCTATCATTTACCGACCTTTCCTCCTCCTCCTCCTCCTCTGTGCCTCTGTGAGGCCAGCATAAGCCTACAGGATAAACATGTTAGCTGCTTAAGATCACCTGTTCCCTCTGAAATCCCCAGTGGTTTTGCCATGAGTTTTAGTGAGATCAGCATGGGGTTTTTAACCACATGAGCGGTGTTCAGACTGCGATGGCTGGCAGCGTTACATAACCAAATAGCGTCTCGGCAATCTCGTTTTTTTAATGAACAAGAAATGAAAGCGGTGAATTCATGAGGAAGCCACTTGACGGTAAACTGTCACTCCCCAGACTAATCCAGATTACCTCTCTTGCTGGAAATATTCCAAAGCAGAGGGATGGCTATTGCAGGGGAAAAGGCCAGCGCAAGTCAGGTGTTTTCCACAGAGCTTCGCCTCCAGTTCCCCTTTGTGGCCAGGCGGTGGGATTCTCCACGGCACAGACGGCCAACGCAAGGGCCATGGCTCACTGAAATCCTGTCTGCAGAAGTTACGTCTTGTTTAGCCTTTTGTTAAAAGAGCTGGCTTTCGCGTGGATGGAAGACCATGTTTTAATTACTGCAGTAATATCCAGTGGCTCCAACCAGAGGGCCTGGCTGACACCTATTACACAGCCCCTGCCCAAAGACCAGAAAGGAGTCCCTCCTTTCTCCTTGCACATGCCAGCCATTGCATCTCCCCCAAATATTGCACCTGATAAGGTCTACATTTTGAGTGCATCTGTTACCTGTATCGTTTAGCTCTGCTCGTTCATTCTCATTAGCTTTTGAGAAGCCGGCTATACATAGGGAGGTTTTAGTGAGTGACTGTGGTGGACTCTTGCTCATAATTCAAATGGTAAAAGCTGGCCTGGATGGTCTATATTTGAAGCTAGGATTGAGGAGGACCAGCCCTGGGTTTCTTCATGAGCTTGTTGTAGCCCCAGTCATTTATTGCACCTCCTTTTGTCCTCATTGGCATCACCATGGGGAGAGAGAACAGTAACCTGCAGAATTTTGATGAATAGGAGCTACAAAATCCTAGCATGGCAAAAGGCAAAGACCTGTATTAAAAATGTACTGGGGAGTGATGGGGTGGGGACTGGGTGGTGTATAGGCCTAAAGCATAACGTGAATTTTGCCCAATGGAAACAGGGGCCATACATCGAGGGGAACAGATGTTGAGGGGAAGAATGAGATATTTAAAGCATAAATTAAATGTGTGCAGTATAGGTCATGCTGTCAGTCTCATTTTTGCAACACGGGAAAATTAAACGATATCCTTATTACTCAGGGCTAGCTAGGAAATGCAATTTCTGCCCCAAAGGGAATTCTTATATTTCACCATCCATTTTTCCGTCCAGGTTTTGGGATGGGAAGTTAAAATGTCTCTCTTTTTTTTTTCTGCAGAGCAAAATGGTTCTGCAAATTTTGATTTGGAAATGTCAACGTGAAATATTTTGAGCAAACTGAAACGGTTTGACATTTCACAACAAAATATTGATTCAAATCAAGATGTTTCATTTTGAATTGGCCTTTCCGCTCTAAAATGACATTCTCAGTTGAAGTGTCAATTTGGAACCGAGTGTTTCAGTCTGAGCTGACATTTAGAAACCAAACAACTCTGCTCAGAGCATCTCTTTGGAAAAAAAAAAAATCAGAAGTTTTCTTGCCAGATTTTTTTTTTTTTCCTTGCTGGAAGTGCTGATTTTGATCAAACCCACATTTTCCAACACCGAAAAAAAAAAAAAGTCTCCGTTTATTGGAAAACTTCCTACTGGCACTAGGACTTGGTCAAGTTATAAGGAGAAAGGCTGGATGTAACAAGATATATATAGAATGTATTATATGGACTGTTTCTGAAAGGCAGAGTTGGACCCATATAAATATAGCCTCGAGTAGGTTCCTGATATTCAACTGGAAATGACTGGCAAGGTTTGCCTACCTCCTCGGTTTCATTTCCTTGTGTTATTTCATGGGCTACTTCCACTAGACTGGAAAAAAGTGGCAAGTGGAGGGAAGCACAATCCTCGGGCACGGCTGACTGCAGTGCCGTGACCCCATGCCTGGATAGTTCTTTTCTGCATCCAAGTTCGGTTTCCTCCTCCGTAGCCCTCACTTCCTTTTCCTTTTTTTTTTTTTTGCTTCCATTCTCGTTAAAGTTTGCGTTTGATGGTGTTTTTCTTTGCGTCCCTCACCGCCATCTTGATTTCTTTGGTCAGGATCTCTTGCCAGTTTTGCCTGTAAAATAGAGAAAGCGGGGTGAATCCAAGCGGTCCGCATCAGGAAACCGTGCCCTGTTTCGTGACAGTTGATCTAACCAACTTCAGCAGCAACGGGTGCCATCAGAAACAAAGCCATGAGCAAACACCAGAAAAGTGGGGAGGCTGGCACATCATTCACAGGAACAGAGAGGCTACAGAAACTATTGTACTGAACAGTATCGTACACAGCGTTTGATACCCAAGGATTCACTGAACTTCACAGACATGAATTAGTTGTTGTAACCCAGATGTTGTCACAGTGGGCTCCTATTGCTTATATTGAAATGATTCCCCCATGTGTCCTAAGCCCATACTGCTACTAGCTAAATGTGTCACTAGGCCAATACTGCTACCAGCTAGCTGAGATTCGCCCTTGACTTAGTTCCTAGAGGCCCATCCTTTTGGGGCAGGAGGATCCAATTTCATATATGCCTGCCTCCAGTAAGGGGCCACAGAGCTGAGCCTGGTGCCAGCCCGTTGGTGGTCACAGATTTATTATGATAGTGTTATTTCCATAATAGTGGAAATAATAACGCCATAATATTATTATAGTGTTATTTCCATAATAACACTATAATAATAGTGGGGGGTTGAGGGTAAAAAATAAGTGACTGGTTGAAGGCCAGGGTGTGAGTCTGTGTCAGAGCCTGGAAGAGAATGGGGAATTTTAGACTTCCTGCCTTATACTCGAACCACTGCATGTGTTGTCTGGCATGAGGCCCAATTGCATAGCACAGGAAACCGTGGTTCAAGAACACTGAGCATGGCACACTTAGAGAAGGTTGCTAAGTGCTTTGCACTAACATGAAGCCCAGCACATCCGTAGTGTCCCTTCCCTCTCCAAAAAGGGGGAGAGGTGGGAGCACCGTGTGAGCCCAGGACAAGTGACTGAACAGGGGGCTGAAGGCAAATCCCCAGGGAGCAGCTTACTGAAGCCAGAACAATTTCAAACGCATAAACCCCCATAATTTACGATTTAGGAGCCAGCATGGGGATTTCTCTGAAAACTCATTCACCGAGCATCATAACAGGCAGCTAAAGCCACTCGTCACCAGCACTCACAAATCAGCTGCTGACTGACTTAGAAACCTCAGCGACCGCAAAAGAAACTAGGCCAAAGGGAATTATGATTTCCGGGGGTTTTTGGTGGTGTGATGACTGTGGCTGGGTGGTGGATTAAAAAAAAAAAAGGCATAAAAAGATAGCGTCCCCTTCTTGATGTGTGGCTGGGAGAATTGGCATACTTAGAGGGTGAGAAAATAGAGTAGGATAAGAGAGGGGAAAGGCAGATGGGGAGGGAGGGGGAAAAGATGGTGGTGAAAGGGAAAGCGAATATAAGTATTTGGGTTCTGAAGTTTCTGGATTAATTCCCACAGCCAGAATCTCTTGACGGTCTCCCCACCAACGCCAAAGGGGTGATATTCCCCACTATGCAGTGCCCAGTCCCTGTACTGGCCTTCTGCCCATGGGTGACTTTCACCTCCGGAAATGGAGAGAAAACCCTCGATTGAATTTGCTTCCCAACACTAAAGTGAGCCCTGATAAAAGCCTGGACCAGAATCCCAGAGCTGAACACTGGCAGCATTTGGCCTGAGACCCTTGCTTTTCTAGCTTCAGTTCATCCCGACATGAAGGCACCTCTGCTCAG
>NW_005842013.1:987947-988700 GCF_000455745.1 Alligator sinensis | reverse complement strand
GGCAAAGGGGAGACTTTGTAATCCCCAGTCACTGCCTGAAATTGCACTGCAATCAGTGGTGCTAGAAAATCCTCATTCTCTGTCTGGCTGCATTATGCCGTGCATTGCACTGCAATGTTGCAGGATTGCACAGCGCTGTTGCAGAGCATGCATAGCTGCATTTGACTCTTGGAAGACAACCAGGTGGCTGTATCAAGAGCTCATAGAGCACATTACCCTTAACTCAAAAGATTAAATTAATTAGAGTGGACCACTATATACAGACCAGTGGGGTAACGCTTAGGAGGGACCGCTCTAGAATTAGGGGCTCCTATCCTCAGCCCCTCAATGGAAACCTAACATGCGACAAAGCCATCCTTTCTCAGAACTCTAGGATGAGTCCTAGCCTGACCATTTATACATGCAAGGAAGCCAGTTGATCTGCACTGTGTAAAGCACATTTACATCCAGAGGTTTTTAGAACAGCAAAAGCAGGAGGATGGTATGCACGATGCTAAGACTGATGTTCTGGTTTCCCCTGGGTCCCTCAGGAGGAGGCTGTAATACAGATGCAGCGTCTTTGAGTCATGCACACCTTTGATTTCTCAAACTTTATTTGGGAGGAAATCCCAACCACGCTAAAGCCAGCAGCATGCTCCCATTGACCCGAATGGGGCCTGGATTTTGTGCCTGAAGTGTAATGGCCTAGTTCGGGGGTCAGCAACCTACAGCTTGCAGAAGAAGTTATATAGGGCCCACGTAAGTTTGATGTGG
>NW_005842013.1:970793-987937 GCF_000455745.1 Alligator sinensis | reverse complement strand
ATCCCCTTCTGCAGCCCAGAAGCTGCCTGCTGCCACTCCAGCCCTCCTTGCTGTGTGCCAAGGACTGCTCTCTTGCCCTGCTACTTCAGCCTCTACTTACCTTCACCACAAAATTTGCCACTCCCCATCACTGTTGACCACTGGAGTTGGCAGCACTCAGTGATCAGGGAGTGGGCAGTGAATGAGGGCTATGCAAGCCAAAGAACAAACCTCGGGAAAGAGCAGGGAGGGCTGAGGCACTTTGGAGGGGATCAGTGGCCTGTGGCAGTGGCTGACTTGCAAGCAGCAACTCACCAGTTATCAGAGGTTGCTGACCCTCGGCCTAGACTCAGGCCTGCAAGGTCTAGGGGTTTATGACTTAGCTCTGTGGCTGGATCCAAATGCATCCACCCCTCTGGGTTATGGATGGCAGAGGGATAGGGCTCACAGAACAGTCCCTAGTAGGCGATGGCCATGGTTGTGCAGCAAAGAAAGTCTCCTCAAGGGAGATGCCATCAGGCATGAGGAATCAGAAAGTCCTTCACCAAAGCTTGGGACAGAAGCCTTTGCCCTTGCCTGCTGTGCAATCAAGGAGGTGTTTCCCCTCTTTAATCCTTCCTCCATTGCCTGAAAACTTTCACCGATGCAGTAGCCTAGGTCTGATTGGGTTTATAACAACTTGTTAATCCTGTGTGGATCGGCGTGTGCAAATGCCAGTCCCTTTAAGATTGAGCCTGGGCAGCCAGAGTCAATGGCCAGCTTCCCTCAACCCAGGAAAAGAGATCAGCCGTCTAGTTTCTTTTCGCAGCCCTCTGCTGTGCTGCAGGGGGGTTGGGTTGACAGGACAAATGTCACCAGATGTGCTATGGATCTGTGGATTTTCCATTTCATTCAAGCCATCTTGAAGGAGCACAGTCCATGACCACTTTGAATGGGCTTCAGTCCATTTCTTTCTGTAAAAATACTGTTCCCATCTGCTTCCAGAGTGTCAGTCTGTAGAACCAATTCCTTAGAAAAGGCCAGGCCATATAGGAAAACACTTGTTGTACAGGTGGTCCTTTAGCATCTGCAAGACCTTCTCACATGCCTCTAAGCCTTTTAGGAAAGGCTGCCATCCTTGATCCAGTCTGGCATGTCTTTCTGCCATATATTTCCCAACTTTCTGATTTTTGCACTTGGTTGGCTTTGTGGTTAGCCCAAATTCCTGCAGAGATTGGAGGTTGGCCTCAATCTGCTCTAGATGTGACCACATCTAGACGAACAGTGGATTGTATGTGGTGGGGTCCAAGAGCCACTGGAAGGTTGTAGGTTGTCCAGCAGGCAAAAAGACAGTGTGGCAATATACTGAGCTTCAGCTAGATGGGCCAGCAGCTCATCAGCCTAGGTCATAGGGTTTCCCTTGAATTTAGAAAAAGCACTGGCCTTTCTAAAGCCTGTAAAGGGTCTCACATGGTACCGCCTTGGTCCAGTGAACTTCAACATTTTATTTATAGAGTCTGAGTGAATGGCTTAACAAACCTGTCCATCTGAGGATGAGACACTGATGTCTAAATCCGTGAGTCTTTTGAGAAAGTCTCTTGTCACCCACCTTAATCAGAGCATCAGATTACTCCCTTGGTAGACCAGCATCTCCCAGGATATTGTTCCCTGGAAAAGAGTTTTAGCAATTCCTTAATGATGATCTTTGCATTGGGAGCACAAAGGTTCATCTCCAGGCCTCTGACAACATGATCAAGTAATACAAATATGTACTGGTACTCTCCTAGCCGCTCTTCTAAAGGGCCAGCTGTATCTTTTTCTGTTCTTTCACAAGAGCTGCCCACCCAGGTTGAGGGGACAAATCCATCCTTTTTGACTCAAGGAGTCAGCAGTTCAGGCATTAAGGCAGAGAAGATGGGACTTTCTGTAGAGAAAACCATGACTTCTTGGTGGACTGTGAGCCAGTAAAGTCAGCTGGAAAGTTGGTCCAGGGGCTTCTCATGGCTGAGGTGACCCAGAGTTGTGACTGCACACGCCATTTCTGGCAAGGCTGTGCAACAAGAAAATTTGTCCAGACTACTTCTGTGTGCTCTTTTCCCTGACAATACAGTCATTCACATCAAGGGAATTCATTGGCCCGCCATGGCCAACTGTGTTGGCATTCATCACATCCAGTTGGTCTCATGCCTGCTTTAGTGTTTCATTCTCCCTCTGCCGTTCCCTGATGGGACAGGACCACTTAGTTATAACATCTGTGTTCTCCAGGGGAGGTGGCACTACCTCCTGAGTGGGCCTGGGGAATTCCTGTTGCCAAAAAATCAACTCACCCTCACTTTTTCTCATCAGGGTAAGTGGGAAGACAGATCTAGCCACATAACGTCTAGCTCTTTGAGACCAAGAGCATCCTTTGTTGATGTCTCCAGACTTGTGTGGCACCCCTACATCTACCCAGCACTTCTGAAAAGCAATTTCAGTCGTAGCCCTTGGTTAACCCCAATTTCTCAGGCCCTGGTTGTCCTCCCCAGGCAGCTGCAGGCAGATATGGAGAGAGACCCATGGAGGCACCACATATAAAATGACTCCTTGGGAAATCTTTAGTACTGAGCTGGAGAAAATGAGTGAGGCTGGGCCAGGAGGGATCTTGCAAGCGCAGCACAAGCAGCTTAAGTTTGATGCAACTCAGCAAGTGCAAAGCTTCAGAGAAAGAGGTCAGATAGTCAAGGTGAGAGCTACAAATGATGTTCACCTGACGATTTGGACAAGAGTGGATTGATCAAATCTGGAGGAAAAAAAAGGGGGGATCACTTTTAGTGAGTAGAAGAGTTGAACCAGGATACTAGGTGGAGTGAACAGATGAAGTGATGAACATATAGTTCAGGCATTGGATAGACACCGCTGGGGAAGTCAAAGTCATGGAGGGTGCATGGGAGATTGTGAGGAGGTGAGGGTAGGGATGGCTGAGAGGAAGGCTCACCGGGAAGAGTTTGGTGGACATTGGGTAGTGAGGTGGAAGGTATCTCAGTGAACAGGCTGGATAGAAGTGAACCACAATGGTTGGCTTGCATGTCTGAAAAGTGTGGAGACGAAGCAATGCAAGAGGCAGCTGCCAACTAGCCCTGACAATGTTGTCATCTCTCCTTGCCACCAGCACTGGCCTTCACTGTTGTTCCACCTCTTCCTCAGGAACAAATTCCCTGAACAAAAAAAGTCCATCCCTTGCCATGATGCCTAGGGCACACTGAGTCGCACTGAGCCCCTGCTACTGTGTGCTATCTACCGTACGTCCTAACCTGATCCCTCTATTGTCACAGTATCTGAATACCTCTGATTTATCTTCATGGTGCCCTGTCATTTAAAAATTGAGTACAGAGGCACAAACAGCCTAAGTGAGTTTGGTCAAACAGGAAGTCACAGTGGGACTGGGCTATTTCTCTAGCCATTGGACCTTCCTTCCATATAGCTCATTCATATTCCTCTTGCCATGTCCTCCCACATCATTATTTGTACCACCTACATGCTCTTTCACCAGAATATAAACTTTCTTGTGGGGACAGGGAGTATTGGAAATGACTGAGGAGGAGCAGGACCTGCATGTACTAGATGATCGCAGAATGGCTACGAGCCACCAAAGTGATGCAGCTAGGAGGAAGGCAAATGCAATCCCAGAATGCATCAGTCAAGATATTTCCACAGAGACAAGAAAGTGTTAATGCCATTGTACAAGGGATGGGTAAGGCCTCACCCGGTGTATTGTGTACGTGTCTCATCACTGCTGTTCACGAGGAATGAACTCAAAATGGACCGGGGCCATTAGGAGGCTCAGTAAAATGGAGAGCCGGTCTTGTAAGAGGACATGGTTCAACTAAACATACAAAGTGCTTTCAAAGGGAAAACAGAGAGATGATCTGACTGCTATCCTTAGATGTTAGGGAGGTATATGCCAGAGAGGAGGAAAAGTTGTTTAAGGTAAAGAATAATACTGGCACATGCACAAATGGGTACACACCAGCTATGAGTAACTCCAGGCTGGAAAGTAGATGATGGTTTCTAACCAGCAGAGCAATGAGGCTCTGAGGTTGCTTCCCATGGGAACAGAAGCTGAATTGGTTGCAAGACAAATCTTGATCAGTTTATTGAAGTGATTTTCTAAAATAGTTTCTATTCAATCGAAATGTGTGTAGTTGCATGGTTCTTGAGAGGAGACAGCTATTAAATAAAATAACAGCTACAGGAAAAGATTCCCACACAGCTTGAGCTCCAGCTTTGTCTTAATATTTACCAGGGATCCTTCCAGTCACAGCACACAGAGGTTGGTGGCTGGATAACGTATCAAAGGCAGATATAGTATTATTTCCACTGTTGTAAACTTGTCCGCTGCTCTTTACCCTCTCTCTTGCTATGGAAGTTTCTCACCAACCCCATTTGTTTCTGTACAAATGGGGTTGCTTTTCTCAGCTGCATTTGATCAGATTTCAGGGCTTTCTAACAGAACTATACACATTTCAACCAAAAAAGTGTAGGACCAAAGCTAATGAGTATAACACAGAAGCAGACACTAAAGAGCACAACTATACAGCAACGGCACATAGATACTACCTCAGGTTTATGCCCTGTTACCAAAGAGTTTTGCAGCCGCCTTCTTTTTAAACACTGCAATTTCTTCAGGGAGTACCCCATGAGCACTACACCTGTATTAAACATATCGGCCATTAGAAAAAGAACCATTTCATCGTCATCATCTGCAATAAAGAATAGACTGTAATCTCCATGGATACAGAGTGAAATATAAAATCCCCTAGGAGCAAAGAAAGAAAATGCTGGCTGTGATTTGGATCTCACTTACCCTCAATTTATCCCACTTGAGCACCACTTACTGTAATGCTGCTACTTGTGACTTACCCACAAATAATGAGATTAGAACCTGGCCAATTATTTTTTCCCCTATGTCGTCAAAGTAAGGAACAAAGATAAATTGCTCCAAAGCTCTGTCCTTTGCAGATGAGGCCCCCCAGGGATTTCACTCCCCTCTAGGGCTTCTTCCACATTTCTGCCTACAGCCAAAGTTTGCAGAAGTCCTCGGTGCTCACAACTGCGGTTGCATTTTCAAAGGAGCGCTGTTCCTGTTTCAGGCTACCAGAAACGGCCCATTTCAGCCCTCTGGGTGAAGGCTGAGCCCTTACAAACTAAGCCCTCTTTCTGTTCTGCAATCCCAGTCCCAGTTCAAGACCAGTCTTTCACATCAGTGGTACCCAACCTTTTGGCCTCATGGGCCAGATGAGTGATGCAGGGTGGATCCATGGGCTGGATCCCATTGGAGGTCAGTCTGTGGGGCCCAGTCCTACACCAGCCTGATCCCGTGTGCTTGGATTTGGCCGTGTGCTGGCATGATCTGGTGTGCAAGGCCATGTTATCCAGCACACAGGACTCCCCATGGGTCCAGACATTTGGTAGCTGGAGAGCGGCAATTAACACCATCGCCGCTCCCCACAGTCAAATTTCCAGACTCTTGGAGGGCCCTGTGAGCTAGATGACACAGCTTCATGGACCGGAGGTTGTGCACCCCTGGTCTGCATCACCCACAGGCCACAACAACTCATTCTTTTACAAACACTTTCTAAGCTGTAGAGCCAGGTTGCATGCACAGAACCGGGAGCAAAAGGGCATAAAATATACCTTGGTCTCTTGGGCAAATATGGGGATCCATGGCTTTCTATGAGCAGTGGAAAGGACGGTCCTCAGAGACATTATGTACCTGCACTGCACAGCTGGGTGGGGAGAGGCAGACAGGGCCCAGTGGCACAGCTGTGCTCTGCACTGGTGAGGGTATATAGTGGCAGATGTAGACCTGTCCCACTTTACTCCTACTCCAGATCAGTGCAGAGACCTCATGTGCAGCTGATTCTCCCCCACCTTGTTTCATCTGCGATGGTGGGATGGGCTCTGACCTACCCACCGGTGTGGCCTCCCCTCTCTTTTCTTGAGCCAGAGAGGGGAATCCAAGGCAATGCTGACCCCTCCCCGATGTAATCATAAGAAGAAGCACTTCAGCTGCCTATTTTGTTTGGCAGAGCAGGGAGCACACCGATCAGCTCCGCATTAGGGGAAGATGGCTGAAAGAAGAGCTAGCAAAGAGCTGATCGGTGCACTCAGAGATCGGATACGACATGACTGCGCTATGCCCTCCTTTGGCTATTCATATGGGATGCAGGGGGGGGGAGGTTTAGTTTCCATCCCTAGTGAAAAGCCCATTCAGTCACTATGATACTGAGAATCCCCTGCTTGAACTTCCTTGCGCCTGAGACAGTGGGATATGCCGCTTTCCCACCCAGAGAAGGAATTATAAACTCCAGGCCACCCTTCTTGTTAACTCCCTGCTTGATAGAGCCAGTAGCTGCTCCTATTTTTCTAAATCTTTTCTTGACCTCTTTTTTATTTCCCCAAGCCAGCATCACAGACTCTGGGGCCCAGTCTCCCAGTCACTCCCAACAGGCCCACTTCCACCCTACTTGGTAGCTCACAGGAATTGCACAGAAGCTGTCAAGGATTTCTCCTCCTCCTTTTTCCTGGACATGCTTGGAAGCCAGAATGAAATTACAGTATTGCTTTCTGAAAGCTAGAAAATCACCTGGACGTTGGTTGGTTAATGGAGATCTGTAACCACCAAGGTAATGGTCCAGCTCGGAGGGGAATAGAGGCAGACCACCAACACAGCATCTCTGGGGGCATCGACACAAGAAGCTTACTGCGGAGCTGACTAATTAGCTTTGCACTAACATCTCAGAGTCTACACGTGTGGCCCTATTAGGCCGCAGTAAATAATAAATAATAAACTAATAAACTAATAAACACTGTTGTAGGATAGTGCTTGTCAACACAAGTACTATCTTATGGTGGTGGTGTTTAGTGCACCACAATGCATGTGTAGATGCTGCTGGGGCTGGCCCGGGGCATGAGGGTGCTGCAGTGAGGGGGCTGCCTGCCAGCTAGCCCCACGCTGATGCACCTTTGTGCCCCGGCCAGCCCCTGGGTTGGAGCACCCCCAGTCTGGCAGGCTGAGCCCTGGGCCCCCTGCCAACCGGGGCTGTTCCAACCGGGCTCAATGTATTGTGGTCCTGGGCGCACGTGCAAACACAGCACCCAGGAGTAAGAAACTCCTGTGAGAACTGCACTGGAGTTTATTGCATCGCACTAATAGCATGTGTAAATGCACCCAGGACCCTGCCTGTCCGCACCCTGCAGCCAGAATGATTTCAGTCTGGACCCACAATCATTTGGGTCCATTACCAACCTCTTCTATCCCTCTTTCAATCTCGTTTTCCATTATAGGATCCCTTAGTCTCCAGCACTGCATATGGGAGTCAAAACACAGAATCCCAGATAGCGCATTAGGCCTCAATTACATGGCACTGTTGCATCAAGCTCACTTGGCCACCCCAAGCCTTTTAGTCCAGAGCAGTCAGGACTGTCTCCTTTGCTGCCTGTCTTGGTGTTTGTTTTATACGGCCTCAGATTTCAATGTGCTCCAGCATTTCATATTGTCGATGTACGCAGCACGGTAGACCTTATCAGTAGGGGTGGAGGCAGTGTGTTAACAGCAGAGTGTCAGGTAGTCGAGTACGGGGCAGCTGAGTATTCAGAAGAAGCATACAAATAAACCAATTTTTGTGCTTCTCAAGCAAACGCAAGCATCCAGAACCTCATCTCATGCAAAAGGCCATGCTTCGCACTGAGCATAACACCTGCTTTGGGCATTGATTAGGTGTTGGCATATGGAGGAGAGCAGCAGCCCCTGAAGCACTGATACACCCCTTGAAGGTTTTCCATCCAATATGTTGTTTCTCTCAGATCCTGCTTAGTTTTTGAGACCCTGGCAGTGATTTGCTAACTCTACTCATTCCAGTGGCTCTTCTTTTAGAAAGAACAGTTACCAAAAGCACATCAATAGTGGCATTGACCCTTGGAGGTGCCAGTCGCAGAGCCCTACACAGTAGGAAATGACTCATTGTATGGTCATGGTTGATTTTTCTTTTCCTGAAGCAGTTGCTTTTTGGGAGCAAAATTGCTCTCTCCAAACCCCACCGTGACGTCATGATTTGTCGCCTGCATTTTCTTCACTGTGCCGTTGCGTTAGGGATTCAGAAAGACGCTTTTCATATCAAACCCCCACCGTCATTTAAAAACCTGTCTGGCACAGGGCTTCTAGGGGTGCTCGGAGATGAACAATGCACCATGTCCTCACAAAGCTTTTCTTCCACGTTACACAAAGGCGATTTGAGAAATGTCAGGATGCCATTGCCTTATTTCAGCCTTCTTAGGATGACAAAAGGCTTTCAATGCTGCATATAATACAAACACTTTCTTTCCCACTCACAAGCATAGCAACTGAATGTCATGCTTTAGGAAAGAGCCAGAATGACGGTCCTTGCCTTGCCACTGAACAGGTACAGTGCAGCAGAAATGCACCTTGCCCAGTAGCATCACTAGGGGTGGGTGACTGGGCACAAGCACCAGGTGTTAATATAAAGGGGATGCTGACCTACTGTGCCACTGAATTCATGGCTGTCCCTTGCCACTGGTGACTAGAATTGGTAATATTTAGGGTCAGGCCTGCCCTTGACAATGGGGCAGTTGGCGGCTTGTGTCCCTTGCCAACCTCACACTGCTTGGGAGATGCTGTGTCCTGGGAGAAGGGATTGGCACAGACAGTAGTTGCTGCTGCTGTGGTCAGTGGGCTGTAAGGGCTGATCCTCTGCGGGGGCTACAGTCGGAGGTTAATTGAGGGTCTATGCACCCAATGGCTGCTGCGTTAACCCTCTGGCTGCTGGCCACATAGATACCTCTCCTTGTAGCATCTGTCCAGGGTACAAACCATACCAGATAGGCCTCTGCCTTATCCTTTTTTACGTTGCCAATGTGCGTCCATACAGACATGAAGAAACTGCTTCTCCAGCAGATAGACGAAGTGCCAGTTAGAAGATGAAAAGAGCCTGCTATCGACACCCTAAGAAATTCAGTCAAACTTCTTGCAAGTTTTGAGGGCACTTTTGAAAACTTCGTTTCATAGTTGGTAGGGGCTGCAAGATCATCGGGTAGAGAACAATTTTGCATTATTAAGTGGATCGAAAGGGAGGCCTCGTGGCTCTTTTCCATTGCTTATTTGAACTATTCTAGGAAGTTCACACAAAGAAGGAGGAACTCTATAACAAAACTGAACTGCAGACCACAGCCTGAACTTCCCCACCACAGGCAGCCAAGGGAAGGTTGTTGACATTTAGCAAATTGCTGTCAGTGATATACATTCGTCTCATCCAAGAGTCCAATGCTTTCCAGTGGCATAGCTCACAGTCTCAGTTCTGTACCTATATCAGTCTCATTTTACATATCATTTTACTTGATTAGACAGTGACATTTCACAGAGTCAGGGGTCCTGAGCCTCGCACGCTGACTACTTGGGGTAGTGCTTACTATTGCAAGCAGTTCTATTTTGCAAGGGACCTCTTCAGGGGACTAAGACCTACACCTACCCCTGGTATAAAGAGTTGATAGACCTGGGAACATGGAAGTCAGCAGATCTACCATGTCATCGCACCCACCTCCCTTCTGGAGCAAATGCTTATGGGTCAGGGTTTTGCTTCTGTCAGCAGAAAGCTGGCCCTAGGACAAAGGGAGCATAGAAGTGACTTAAAGCTCCCATGCTTCCTATGTGCTGCAAAATGCAGCCCTCTGCCAGCACAAGGTCCAGGCTTACGTTTGCTAGAGTTTTCCAGTTTGGTGTCTTTTCTTGTTTGGATCAGAAGGATTCTCATTCAGTGCTAACAGGTTGACTCCTGCCTCTGGCCATCCTACATCAGCCTCTATCACCTGCTCATTAGGTTTCCAAACCATCCAAACCACAACAGGGAGAAGTTCTTCATTAACATCCATGGAGCTACCTCCTTACATAAAAAACCCTCTTGGCAACAGTAAATCTGCTAGCGTGGTGCGATCCCTGCTTATCATGGAGGCTGGTATTATCTCCCTGTTACCTTATGCCCTCATCCCTCTGCCCATAGCCAGCTGTTGTCTCTTGCCTTCTCAGTAGATTGCAAACTTCTTGGGACACGGGCTATCTGGGTTTGGACGGAAACTGGCACAGTGGGATCCGGGGCTACAGGGCCCTTGAGTGTTACTATGATATGAGAATGATCATAACAATGCAATAATAATACAATAATCATACAATAATCCAACACAACAGCATTATCGTCACCATCATCATCATCAGAGTCTAGACAAAGTCTCCATTTGTAGCCTATCGGCTCTTATATAAACTGAACAGGAATATTTGGAGCTCTGATCTCAGATGAAATCTGGGGTCTCTGATCTGCTCTGGTACCCTGGGGGTTAAACTGTGGAAATGAAGCCTTCCTATGGTATAAAGCAAGATGCTAGTCTAAGCACTAATGTTGCATTTTCCCAGTGCTGTGGGACCACTATTGAAGCAAAACTATTAAAAACCAGCATGACAAAGACTTTCCTGATTTCCAGTAAGCTTTATAGTTTCAGTGCAGCTATATGGACCTCAAATAGCTCGATGTAAAGTTAATTTTAAAGGCAGCCTTCCAGCTCCTGTGACTTTTTGGAGATCTGGTGGGGCAAATGTGTATTCCATATCTTAATTTGAATATATTTCTCCTTTAATTAAATGTCTTTGTGCCCTGCATGAGCAAAGTCATCCACGGCAATTAACTTTAAGAGACATGCATGCTTCTCCAGTTCTCCTCACGCATTTATAAATGTGGGAAAGTGTAATGAAGGGAATGGGAGCTGAGGAGAATGCTTTCAATTATATGCCTCACATAAGCCAGTAATTGAGATTAAATGAGGAGGGTTTTGAATATCAATTAACTTCCAATTAGGTAGGAGCATTTATTGTTCTTGGATTAGTTATGTGCTTCTGGCTTGGGGTTAATTACTAGACAATCACATTTATTCCCTCAGTCTTTTAAATGGTATTATGTGATTGTTTTTACAACTGTTACAGTGTAATTAAATGATGTCTATAAAGTTGCATCCCTTCCTGAAATATTGGCCAGCATTTTTAAGCGTGCGCAGTTAAGTACCTAAGCGAAGCTTGGAAGATCCCTCTGTGTCCCTTCAGAGTACAAGGCATCCTGACTGCGCGAATGCCCTCTGCGGTGATCTTAAAATGGAGCTTGAGCAGTTTATATGAAGGGGATTATACACCACGGCTGTCTGCAATAGCTGGGGGCTGGACTCTGTGACCCAGGACCTCCCCTGTAGAATTGTGCCCCCATGATGGCACTTAATATTCATGTTAAATAGACACCCAGGTATTTTTACAGCATAGCTTATGGTTTGGTGAATCATTTGAAGTCAGTCCGATTATCCACTCGTCACCTTGTCTCCGTTTTCGCCAGCAGGACATCTATGTTTGCTACCGTAAGGTCTCACTGGCTCTCTTCTAGCCCAGGCGCTATGCCACCTATTAGCAGCCTTTCATAGGAGCAGGACGTTGGCTGCTGTGGTCCCCCTGCTTTACCTGTGACAGGTTAGGGTCAGTAGCGGCCTTAGGGGAGGGCAAACCAGGTGACCGCCACGCTTAGGGGGCCCAAATTTTTGTGGGGGTGAAGTTTTTGCAAGGAAGTGGCTCTATTTCCGTTTTAACACTTGACTATTTATCTAATTCCCCCAAAGAATATTAAAAAGACCCATGATATAATTGTGGTGGGTTAATATTTACCTGAGTACATACCTCTAAGGGGCCCCAAATGACTCTCTTGCCCAGGACCCCAACAACCCTAAGGTCACCACTGTTGGGGTCTTGTGTCTTGTGTTGTGGGTTGATGGCAGTTTTTCGAACAGTTTAGGTTGTATGGGATGGTTTGGATAGGCGTGATCCTACCTCAGGAGGAGGTTTGAGCTAGATGAGCTCTGGAGGTCCCTTTCCAGCCTGACTTCTTTGAGTCTGTGATTGTACAATTCCACAAAATGAAGTGAAGCCCCTTTGACCAAGGCTTTGTTTGAGCCCTTTTTTCACAAAGCATCTCTCACCCTGAATCACTGATACTCGGGTGCTTTTACTGAGAGTACGGGCAAACCATCAACTTGCAACAAGTTACAAAGGGGCAAGGATTTACTGCATGGCATCTGATGGTTAGTACCTGTCCATGTGTACCTGCTTACAGTGCTTGCCTCACAAGAGGGAGAAGTTCACCATGACCTTCCTCAACGCTGCCTCCTTACTCTCCTTAAAACCCTCTTGACAACAGTTAATCTGTCATTGTGCCATGATTCAGTGTAAGTGCAAACAGGTGGACAGTTACCATGTTAAGCCAAGTCAAGGCACCCTTACCCTGTTTTATGCACTGGTTTAGCTTTCCCTGGCAGTCAGACGGACGGACAGACTGTGCATCGGCTTGCAGCCAGTTGATCATTTGTTCATCCCCTTGGTCCCTGAGGGCAAGCTGAGAGGGTAGTTCACCTCTCTTTTTAGTTAGGTTCCTGGGATGCAGAGTGTAAAATACCCTTGGTGTAGCCGAGTGTATGCAGGGCTTGCTTTGCATAAGATGCCCACACAATTCCTCAGAGCGAGCCAATGATGATTAAATATCTGTGCAGGACCGATACCACGTAGGGCAGGTCTACCCCAGTGGTACTAGAGAGCTCAGTCTCATTGCTAAGGCAGTAACTTCCACATCTCACCCCCACTCCATACATATCCACCAGGGAATGAGGCAGTGAGGAAGACCCCTGGCACTATGTTCAAGACCCAGTTTTCCAGTGTGCATAAGAGCAGCAACTTGGGGTTGCCTCAACAGCAGGACTGATAAAGACATCCCCTAAAAGAAGTGCATGGAGGACTGTGATGGGCATGGGTTAATGGGCACTCTGCTAGGAATCGCCTGTCCTGGGGTTGGGGCCAGATTGGGGTTCTTCATTAAAGCAACTCCTCTTCCTCTTATTTTGCTGAGGGCCTGGTCCTGCTCCACCTATCAGATGCCTTTCCAGCCTGCTTGGATCCCTGAAGAAATCTTAACCTTTTTGCTAGCATCTTAGCTTTACATCCAAGGCAAAAAAGCAGTGAGCATGAGGACTCGTCCACTTTATGCATTAACCATTTTTTCAGAGATCTGAGCATAGGGAGCATAGGGTCTCACTTACATGCTTAAATCCCCTAAGGCACCTACTAGGTGGCCCTCCATGTCTCCTGTAGGCTCTTGTTGTGAACCTTATTCCCCATTTGTGGTCTCGGTGATGCACTCAGGCTGCAACTCAGTGCATGAATGAAGGGCCAAGAGCCTGGGCCATGAATCCCCAATTGGCCACGTGTTTAGAGGTAAGGCTGGAAGCTTGCATGAGAGAGGAGATAGGAAAAGAGTCCCCTCGTCCCCATGGGAAGGAGTAGGGAGCCTTCCCACACTAAGTGCATGAGATTCAAGACAGAGCCTAGCAAGGAAAGATGTGGAATGTGCAACAGAGTGGGTCACTTCAGGGGACAGCAGGGATGAGAAGATGGTAGCAAATGAGACAATTCTTGTCTCGTCTCTCTGCTCAAAGTGCTATTGGTGAAAATCTTTCCAATAGACGCCGGGTGGAGAACACCACCACTTTCAGACAGGCCAGAAAATGGCTTCTCGGTCAGTCCTGTGGATGTGAACGGCCAACTCACATGTCTACGCTCTGAGGGTCTGTATATTGTCCAGGTCCAATCTAATAATAGCAGGTGCCCATGCACAGCTCCTGCTCCAAATATTTGCTTTGCTTGAATGCTAAATGAATTGCCTCTTTCTCCACTGACTTTGGAATATTGTAAACCTATTCTGAACTCTTCAGCAGGGCAGAGCTGTCTCTCTAAAACTTTCAGGTACCTGAAATGTAGGCACAATGAGGTGTTCTGAGGCTGTTCCTACAGGAAATGTGGTAGCATTTTCTGCTTATGGGCCTTGTTGGACAACCTGAAGTCATTCAGGGCATGTCTTTTTTTACCTGGCCAGATAAATAATAGCCTTCAGGCTTCAAACCTAGTCTCTCTTACAGTTCTTTGGCCTGACTTCCACAAAGTCCTCCCTTCTCCATGGAAAAGAAACAAGGTGGCATTAGTAAATGCTTGGCTCCAGGGCTGTCTAGCTGGTCACGTCCTGCCCAGGAGCTACTCCTCCCATCACTTCTGCTGCTGCGGTGGCTGGGATCTCTGGGCTCCCATTCCCACTTCCAGTATCTGCTTTCTGCCCCTATCCCTCGGGGGTAAGGCAGTGGGGCCTGAGGGGGCCACAGCACGTAGCTCCTCTGAAGTTGCACAGTCCTGAATTACTCTGTGTTTCACAGCTGTGGCCTATGGAGCAAGAAAATGCCTCCAGACCAAAGACTCCACACAGGTTTTTCAGACAGACAGATCCGTAGACACTTGGCAAACTATGGCCCAAGTGTAATTCTCCACAAAACCCACACAGTCTCTCTGAAGTTCAGATGTGACTGCAGAGGTGCAAAAGCTGGATGTACTTTATATTCTCTCCCAAAGTGGGTAGGTACTTTCCTTGCTTTACACAGAGGAAACTGAGACTCCAGGTTGCCCAACATCATTCGGGAAGTTAGAGGCAGGGCCTGTTTCCTGACTCCAAGTCATGTGTGCTACTCACTAGACACACCATGTCTTGACATGTATATATGACACACCAAAAGCTTTGAGGAAAGCATACTCAGGTTGCAAAATCAAGCACTCAAAAGGTAGGAGATGCTAGCATTAAGATTACTTGTGCAACCTTAATCCTGTCCCCTTCTGCAGATGAATTATGATTCAGTCTTTTATTACTTTATCTCATGCTACTTATTTCATAGGATCCGAGACTCATTAAGTCCCCAGGAGGGATGGTGCTCAGGGGGAATAAAGCTGTTGTCTTGTAGAGACTTGATGGGAAAGAGATACAGACCTGGATGTCACCCATGTGCTGCTGACACTGAAGACCTCAGCTTCTCACTGGCTTCTCTAGTAGTCTAGGAAAGGGTAACAAAAGCAAACCCTGGGGAGCTCACGTGTAAGTGTGCTCATGGAAGGGGCCACCAAAGAGCCTACATATGTGCTCCTGCAAGGTCATTCAATCAGATCTCTTGGTCAACATTTTCAAATGCCCTAATGAAGTCAGGATGGATACACCAGCATCCACCTCTAGCAAGGGACAATCAGCTATGGATGATAGCACCATCTTTGTACTGAGAAAAAAGTTACCTGCGAAGATCAACATTGACTTTGCAAACCAACATCATGGAAAGACAAATTAGCTTGGTGGCCTGTTAACTCACAGCATCCCTCTTACAAGATTATTGATTGTATCAGCAGCTAAATCATACTTACCCTGGTTTTATGTCAGGAGGTTCTGGTAATGGTTTCAGGAAGCCTTGTTTCCCAACTAGCCAAAATGTGTCTTCTATCCCTTTGCCCTAAGAAGAAAAGACATCTGTAACATTCAGAATTTGAGAGCCATTTCTTACACACTGGTACCTCATACATCATTCTCCAAGATCTGCATGTGCATTGGAAGGCAGAGTTTTTGTTTTTGAGCAACATATAGTTGAATTGAGAAGAGGGCTTTTGCACTGAGTTTGAGTTCCTTGCACTAAAAGATCATATGTTGCTCAGCACTGCTGTAGAAGAATGGACCTAATTAAAGCCCTAAATAAGGCCAGTTAGTCTTACCTCGATCCTGGGGAAGCTTTTTGAGAGAATTATCATAGCGTATGTCCATGAGGGGCCAGCAGGGGAGGTTATGCTTAGGGGCAACCAACACGGGTTCATTAGAGGCAGGTCCTGTCAGACCAACCTGGTGGCCTTCTACGACCAGGTCACAAAATCCTTAGACACAGGGGTAGCAGTGGACGTAGTCTGTCTGGACTTCAGGAAGGCCTTCAACACTGTCTCTCACCCCATTCTCATTAAAAAATTAGAGGACTGTGGCGTCAACACCGACACAGTCAGATGGGTCGCTAACTGGCTGGAGGGCTGCACCCAGAGGGTGGTGGTGGACAGGTCATTCTCGACCTGGAGGGATGTGGGCAGTGGGGTCCCCCAGGGCTCGGTCCTCAGGCCTGCACTGTTCAACATCTTCATCAGCGACTTGGACGAGGGGGTAAAAAGCACCTTGTTCAAATTCACAGATGACACTAAGATGTGGGGGGAAATGGAGACGCTAGAAGGGAGGAATAGGCTGCAATCAGACCTAGACAGGTTACAGGGGTGGGCGGATGAGAACAGGATGGGTTTCAACACTGACAAGTGCAAGGTGCTGCACCTGGGGAGGAAGAACCAGCAGCACACCTACAGGCTGGGGAACTCCCTTCTCGTCAGTGCGGAGGCAGAAAAGGATCTTGGAGTCATTATTGATGTCAAAATGAACATGGGCCGACAGTGTGGGGACGCGGTCAGGAAGGCCAACCCTACCTTGTGCATCTACAGATGCATCACAAGCAGGTCCAAGGAGGTGATCCTCCCCCTCTATGAGGCACTGGTCAGGCTGCAGTTGGATTACTGCATCCAGTTCTGGGCGCCGCACTTCAGGAGGGATGTGGACAGCATGGAGAGGGTCCAGAGGAGGCCACCCGCATGATCAGGGGAGAGCAGGGCAGGCCCTATGAGGAGAGGCTAAGGGGCCTGAACCTGTTCAGCCTCCACAAGAGAAGGCTGAGAGGGGATCTAGTGGCCTATTACAAACTAGTCAGGGGGGACCAGCAGGCACTGGGGGAGTCCCTGTTCCCCCGAGCACTACCAGGAGTGACTAGAAATCACGGTCACCAGCTGGCAGAGGGTAGATTCAGGCTAGACATCAGGAGGCGCTGCTTCACAGTCAGGGCGGCTAGGACCTGGAACCAACTTCCAAGGGACATGGTGCTGGCTCCTACCCTGGGGGTCTTTAACAGGAGACTGGATGAACACCTTGCCGGGGTCGTTTGAAACTATGAAACCATGAAAGCAATTCACTCAAAACTATTAGGCCTGTGCAAAGCAGCTAGTATCGGCTTCGGATTCGACTGATTCAGGGGACAGTGATTCGATTTGGTGATTCAAATCACTGTCCTGACTCAATTCGGCCGAATCTGCTTTGGAGATTCATAGATTCATAGATGCTAGGGTCCGAAGGGACCTCAACAGATCGAGTCTGACCCCCTGCCTAGGCAGGAAAGAGGGCTGGGGC
>NW_005842013.1:960483-970763 GCF_000455745.1 Alligator sinensis | reverse complement strand
GGGGGTCAGATGATCCAGCGTCCTCTTAAAGACCCCCAAGGCAGGGGCGAGCACCACTTCCCTTGGAAGCCCACTCCAAATTCTGGCCACCCTTACCATGAAGAAGATTTTCCTGATATCTAGCCTAAATCTGTTCCCTGTCAGTCTGTGACCATTGTTCCTTGTTACCCCAAGAGGCGCCCGATGAACAGAGCATCTCCGATCCCTTGCTGCGTCCCCCTAATGAATTTGTAGGTGGCCACAAGATCACTTTTCAGCCTTCTCTTGCGGAGGTTGAAGAGGTCCAGGTCCCTCAGTCTCTCCTCATAGGGCTCATCCTGTAAGCCCCTAGCCATATGAGTGGCCTCCTCTCGACCCTCTTGAGTCTATCAACATCCTTCATGAAGTACGGCGCCCAAAACTGGAAGCAGCACTCTAGCTGCAGTCTGACCAATGCCACATAGAGAGGAAGTATCACCTCCTTGGATCTATTTGTCATGCATCTCCTGATGCATGATAAAGTGTGGTTAGCTTTGCTGATGATTTCGTCACACTGATAATTCATGTTCATCTTGGAGTCCCCTATGACTCCAAGATCCCTTTCTGCTTCTGTGCTGCTGATAGGGTCACTTCCCAGCCAGTCGGTGTGCTGGATATTTTTGCACCCTAGGTGCAGCACTCTGCACTTGTCCTTGTTGTACTGTATCCTATTGTGTAGTGCCCACTTTTCTAACCTGTCCAGGTCAAATCCCGGATGAGCCCTTTCTTAGTGACAGATAGGGAGCACAAGGCTGAGCTATTCAATAAGTTTTTTTGCCTCGGTGTTGCACCATTCCCTACCCTCCGGAGTGTGCATTTACCCGCACAATTTAGTATCGTCCGCAAACTTGGACAGAGTACACCTCACTCCCACGTCCAAGGCACTGATGAAGATATTGAAGAGTACAGGTCCAAGGACCGAACCCAGCAGGACCCCCTCTACCCACATCCTTCCAGGTTGATATCGACCCATCTACTATTACTCTCTGGGTGCGACCACTAAGCCAATTTGCCACCCACCGGATCGCGTAAACATCTATGTCACAGCATCTTAATTTATCTATGAGAATAGGATGAGATACCATATCAAAGGCCTTGCTAAAGTCCAAGAAAATGACCTCTACTCCTGCATCTAAGCATTTTGTGACCCTGTCATGATACAAAACCAGACTAGTCAGGCATGATCTACCTGCTACGAATCCATGCCGGTTGCCCTGCTGCATTATTTTTCCCACTGCACTCCCACAAAGACCTCCAAGGATGGAGGAGAGACTCTTTTCAAAGACCTTTCCAAGGATGTTCTGCTATGACACCGGCCAATTCCTTCAGTACTCTTGGCTGAAACTTATTCAGGCCTGCTGACGTGAGCACATGCAGTCCATCCAAGTGACTCTGCACCAAGTCAGCATCAATAGTTGGTGGGCTGGTGTCCCTCTGATGCCCATCTAAAAGCCCATTAGGAGACTTATCTTGAGCCCTGTTCAGCAACACCGAGGCAAAAAGAAACTCATTGACTAGCTCAGCCTTGTTCTCCCTGTCTGCCACTAAGAAAGGGCTCAGCCAGGATTTGAACCCAGACCAAGAAGCATACCCCTAGACCAATGAGCCAGCTGTAAGCAGGCTGCTGCCGAATCTCCAAATCTCCAAATCAGGCAGGCCAGGCCCATCCCCCACCCCTCTCCCAGCCTGGCAATGGCTGCCCCATCTGCCCCAGCTCCAGCACTTGTTAACAAAAAGCCCCAGCTCACTGGGTATTGCCAGGTGGGGGGTGATCCCTCCTACCCCCCACTGTCCCACACTAAGTAGGGGGGTCGGGGGGACTGGCAGGGGTCCCCCTATGGTCCCCTGCCCCAGCCCCTCCTCTCCCCCATCCCTAGTACTTACCAGCTTGGAGTCAGCTGCAGCTCCCTGCTGCAGCCACCGAGGACTGCCCAAATCATCAAAGCTCTCTGAATCTTTTCTGAAGATTTGGAGAGCTATGAATTGATTTGGACCTTTAAATGGGTCCCCTGATTCGATTTGGATTTGAAGATTCGGCCACTGAATCAGGCCGAATCTCCTCTGAATCGAATCACCACCCAAAGCGTCGCACAGCCCTAAAAACTATATCGTTTGATAGAGCTAAGGAGCTGCAGGTACATTTGCCAACTTGCTCCAAGGCTGAACGTGGTGCTCTCAGGGTTAGTTGAGAGGCTTTACAATGAAAGCTGGATCTAATGTGAAAATAAGTTCATTGCAATTAGGATCTCCCTGTGCCAATAGCTCAGTGCTTTATTGAGAGATGGCAGAGAGAGAAAATATCTAGGGTATTCTTTACTGGGAAAGTGGTTTTAAAGGGCTATTTTGAGGGTGTATATATCTATGAATTTGTTCTCTATGTACGGTAATCTTAAGAGTAAAATACTTGCCTATGTGGATCTTAACTAGTAAGAGATACTCTTGGCTTTCTTGGTTACAGAGATGTTATGTTTGTTCTATCATTGCTATTCTTAATCATAAATGAAACGCTTCCATATATCCTGAATAATATGGGCTATGAACTGGAACTGGAAAGTACGTCTCTTGTTCCCCAGGTATGGAAAGCACAACCATTAGCATGGCGCAGGGGGAGGTCAAGGCTGAGTTTGCTTGGTTGTGTTTGCGGCTTGCCCTCTGCAGATGCATTGCATTTGGCGGAAAAAGATGCATTGTGAAATCTCATTCCAGCTGAAGACAATGGCAAAATTCCCGTTGGCTTCAGTGGATCTAGGATTTCACCCAAATTCTTTATAACCCCTGGGTTGCACTGCGTTTACATAATGTACTTTGAAAGACGCTCAGCACAGAAGATACACAGCCATCCCTCTCGTGTTCTGGATCAAGCTTAAAATGCAAAACAGGCCCTTCTCAAATCCATGTTGTGAAAAACAGTGAAACCTCAGAAGCTGAGCGCTGACTTTTCTGTGCAGGTAGTTTATGCGGCGCTACTAGAAAGTTAGCCTTGTAAGCCTGAAGCTAGGCAGAAGGCAGGGCAGGGTGTTACCTTATAGACTAACTCAGGGGTGGGCAAAATGCAGCCCGTGGGCCAGCTGCAGCCCACCAGGCCATTCTATCCAGCCCGCGGGGCCCCTAAAAAATTTAGAAAATTAATATATATCTGCCCCTGGCTGCCTGTCATGCGGCCCTCAATGGCTTGCCAAAACTCAGTAAGCAACCCTCCGCCCAAAATAATTGCCCAACCCTGGTCACTAACTCAATCAGAGAGACATATGTTTTTGTAGGCTACAGCCTATTTCATCAGATGATGAAGTGTGAATCATGAATGGACTTGCAGAGTGCAGGGTTACCAAATAGAAAGGCATATGGTCATTTAAATACAAAGAATATTCCTTCCCCCATCTTTTGTATTTAAATGACCTTAATCCTTTCAATTTAGTACCCAAGCTCTCTGCAAGTCCACTCATAACATCTGACAAAGTAGGCTGTAGCTTACAAAAGCTCATGCCTCTCTGTCCTGCCTAGTAATCAATGGACATCTGCTATGTTCTACTAGGTAAGGACTTGGTTCAGCCACCCTTATTCACATCCAGAAAAGCCTCAATTCCCACCCGTTCTTAATTCTTTGGCTATGAAGTACTCGTGGATTGGGGCATCCCAGACCACAAGGAATAGCAGCAGAGCCCTAGCTATCTTGTTACCTGACAAAGTAGTGAGCAGAGCACTAGATTTGCAGTGAGTAGAGTGCTAGAAGTTGGCACCATCCCCTCAAAGACATTGGACTCTACTGGTTTATACCAGATGAGAACCTGGCCTGGAGCACTTCTTTCCATCCCATGTCTCCCACACATTGGCAGGATGCTGAGGGAAAGCAGGCATTTGGATGAAAGCTAGGGAGTTCAGCAAAACAGCTCTCTTGCCGGCAGAGAGCAGGAAGACTTCTAAGAAGCCAGAGCTCCACAGTTACTTAAATGAATAGTTTCCATAGGCCTGACCTCTCTTTTAAAATGAACTCCAGGGCTTAAAAACTGGGAGAGAGAATCTCATTTGGCAGAGGCTCTTTTATTATGGCACCAATGGGTCCCAAGCTAAGGACTTCCCAAGCTAAGTTGGATCCATGAACTCTACTTCTTCCTCATGATCATCCCAAGCAGCCTTGGTGGGTCCCATTCCCAAGAACAACATGTGAGAATCAATAGCCACCTGATTGCTTGAACCTTGGAGTTTCCTATGATGTCAAGAATTCACTCAGATATTAACTGCACAAGAAATGGATAACAGGAACAGTTCACGAGGGCTTTGAGGGGAAAGGGACTTGATGGGTGGAGGCCATGAGAGAGGCTACTATCCCTGAAGAGAAAGCCTTCCCACAGATCGTTCCACGCACCCTCGGGTTTCTTACCTTCAGTTCTGTTTTTCCCCTGAGTACTATCTCATAGCCTTCATTTAGAGTCTGAAGTGTTTCCACTGTGGTTCGGTTGACATGGATTCTGTAAGCTGCGAGTGGAAAGCAAGGTTTGAGCGTTATTGTAACCATGGCGGTGCAGGGAATATGGAAGAAGCAAGGGTTTTTTTTTTACAATGAGTCTAATTAATGGAAAGCAAAGCAGTTGTGTTGTTTTATGCCACAAAATGTGACTTATCCACTATTTCAGCTGGCAAAAATATACTGGGAATTACCCCCACAATTGCAGGTGCTTGGTTTTGTGATGTTTAACTGGGGAGAATACGGTACCTCTTGCTGTGTTACTATGCCTTCTGAAAAATGGGGGTTTGGATAAATAGGAGGTGAATGGAGGCTGCACATGGTCTTGGGGACCAAGCTTTCTGGCCCAGCTAGTTATGGATTTCAACCAAAGCTGCACAAAGTTGCTTGCATTTAAAGGAGAAGAAAAAAAAAGGGGGGGGAATGAGTTTATCTTGTGACGTTCCTCCTTCCCCAGCCTGTATTTTGACCATCTCAAGAGAAGCTGATTGAAATCTATTGACTTGCCATTGGAAAATGCAAGGAGAATATTTCTAAAACATTTTCACCAACTTTCTTTCTTATTTTGTGATCAGCTCTTTTTTCAAAGGTAAGGCTCTCACATTCTTCTTCGCTTCCAGGGGTCTGGTACTTATGCCAGTTAATGCTAATGGAAAGGCCAAAGATCTCATGTTTGGAAAGTGAGACTTCTGTGTACAGAGAAGCCTGTGAGTTCAAGCTATAGCAGTAGATATTATGAGCAATCCTTCTCATCCCTTCTCATCGTCGTGAGAAGGGATACGCTAGTATTTGGAGCAACCCTGAACTGCATCTTGCTGGGAACTGGGCTAGCCAATATTCTCAATCTCAGAACAAGTTCAAATTGCCGTTCTTCTGTTTAAAAAAATCCGGTCAACAGAATTGCCTCTCTTCCAAACACCCCCAAATATGTAATGTGCCCCCACAATTACACTGGTTGCAATCATAGTCCAGACAGTGTTCACTCCATATTAAATGATAAATTTAATCTTCAGTGGCTTGCAAGGTGTCAGGGCTACCAGGGGAAGCCTTATACCACTGGACAAAGGAAATTCCCTAAGGGACATACACTTACTGTAAACTCTCAAGGATTCAGATCTAAAGGCCACAACATGATGTTTACATCCATCAAAAAGGCATTCCAGTTAATATTGTAGAGGTGTTCAATGTCCTAGTTATTTTTCTCTTTCTCAGAAGCAAATATACGTGAGGAGAGATTTGCAAAGGCATAAAGAGAGCTAAAATGTGCCTGCCATTTTGCATCTGAAAATCTTGCTCTTTGGATGGAAGGTCTGAACCGGCTTCCACCAAAACGATGAACAAAACACCCATTGATGTCAGTGGTACAGGAGTGAACCCTAAGAACGCCTAGTTTGCAAGTGAAGGAGTATGAAAAACAGAAACAATAACTATGAGGAGGAGAAAAAAGCACTCTCAAATATTCTTTACATATTTGCTTCCTTAACAACTCATGACGGGTTGGTAGGGATAAGGATTTTATTAGGATGGCTATACTCAGAAGGAAAAGAATCAATAAAATCTTCACCCCGCATCACATTCTCGTGTCATCTCTCCCTTTCTCTTTCTCTTTCTCTTTCTCTTTCTCTTTCTCTTTCTCTTTCTCTTTCTCTTTCTCTCTCTTTGATGTTTTCATGGCCATGGATGCCTTTTAGGTATAGCACTTGCAGCATCTTATAATTTGCCATTTTTGTCGCCTATATCTTTGCGGTAGTGTGTCTTATAAAAGAGCAGTAGATTAAGAGACCTGCTTGTCATACTGAAAGCCCAGCATTTTTCTGTCCAACAGAAGGTTATGATTGTTACCCTCCAGAGGAAGGAAAATGGGGCAATATGTCCAGCAAATCATTCACTTTAGTTAATGCGATGCAGGTCAGGGGATGCAGAGTATGGTTCGGTGCTACTCTCTCTCCAGAACTCAGTGGATGGGTTTCTACTTCACCTAAACTCCTGGCAGCTGGCACTGAGTGCTATTGCTGTTGGCATCTTCAGAACGAGTGCTGCGACTGAGCTGCCGTCCAAGCTAAAGGCCATTTGCCGGGAGGCGCGCACATTCCCGGTCTCAGCTGTCCCTGTGTGAGGACACCCTTGGAGACTTCACACCTGCAGCTTTCACCAGCCCTGACTTTGCTTAAATGTTTAAAGCAAAAAAAGGAGCGATTCGGTGCTAATCGTTCATCGACGCACGTTGCCGCGAACACTTACGCAGCCCGGTGGATTCCATTCGCGAAGCGGTGTTCACCGTGTCCCCAAACAGACAGTAGCGAGGCATTGTCAGGCCCACCACACCTGCTACGCAAGGCCCTGCAAGCAAACATCCCAGCAATGCATCAGTAAGAAAGAGGGAGTCCATAGGAGACCAGTGAGACTGGCATGAATGATGATGGGTTTGAGTCTTACCTCTGCTGTGAAAGCCACAGTCTCATACAAGGAAACAGATAGTTTTAAGAGCTGATCACCCTTTGCATTAGCTGTCCATCCAGAAGGACAAAGAACTATCCTGGATAGTAATCGAGCTTTATTGGGCCCAGTAGACAACGCTTTTTGGGACCGGGACATGCCACTGGTCTGATACAGCTCATTTAGGGTGTATTCCAACTCTGTTTAGGCAGCCTACAAAATCTCCTTGACTTACTCATATCCCATTATAATATATTAGTTATAACCCCCATTACTATATAGAGGAACTGAGACTTAGAGCTGGAATTTGCCCAAGGTCACCACAAGGTAGCATGAAAGTCAGGAGCAGAACTGAAGTGATCTTGGCAATGCATCAGACCACCCCGCATCCCTCCCTAGAAAAGGAGACATGATTCTTGTCTGTCTGGCAACCCAATGTTTACTTTTCCTATATCTCATGCCTTATTCAAGATCCACTCCTTTCTAAAGTAGCTCTCCAAGAAGTCATGCTGCGTGCCAGATTCTCAGCAAGACAATACGCCTGCAAGATTTTCTCTGTCTCGTGCGTGCACACACACACACACACACACACACACACACAAACACATGCACACCCAGTTTTAAAACGCAGTTGTCCAGACAGGATGCACACATCTTATGTCAGGGTCTCAGCCTGGATTATGCTCCAAAGAGGTAAGATGAGTATGTACATGCAGGCACCTGCATTTAAAAATTGGGTTTACAAAACGAATGCCTGCAACAATCCTGTGCCTGAAGAAGGGCGCCTGTGCCTGAAAGCTTGCAAATAAAGACCTTTTTTTGCCAAACATCTAGTTGCTCTAATAAAAGAGATCACCTCTGCCATGAGTTCTGATTCCTTGTGTCTCTAAGCCAATACGGCTACAACCTGGATACCTGACAACAATCCCAGTTAGGTGAGGGGATGCACCATTTATCTGAGAGAAGGATAGACTTCTCTCAGACAAGATTCTTTGTATTAATCTGATCTCTTTTATTAGACTCAAATTCTTCCTTGCAAGCTTTTGGGTACAAATGCCCTTCATCAGGCTGAGAAAGCATCTGCCGTTGGTGTGTGCTCTTCCTGGATGGAATAGACTTCTCTGTATTTTTATTCACGTACACTTATATCAGCTGTGTGTTAAGGGGTACACGTGTGTTTGTGGCTGAGTGTTACTAAACAACATTATAAGTGTATGTAGCCCTTCCACTTTGTGGTTATTCTGGATATAGATTTAGTTTATCCTATCTGAGTCCCTGTCCACAGCAGCTTAAAACATATAGGCATGAGTAGTGATAATACATCATGGTCATGTATCATATAGGTAAGCTAAGACATTGTGGTACACATGGGAAGTTACGGCAATTCGAAAAGCACAGAAACAAGTCTGTTCGAGATTAAAATCCTTCTTTTTGTGGGGGGGAAAGTTCATGTCTAGGGAAGCTAAATGTTAACACAATAGCCAGCCAGGGAAGATATCAAGGAAAAGTACAAGCTGTTCAAGACACGTGTCGTAATGAACTGGCAGCAATATATTATCAGTCGATTCCTAGCTGTACTAAAGTAAGATACAGGGGCTTCTGTTTGAACTGGGACCCCACTGTGTTCTGCACTGTGTGAACACAGCATAAAAAGACAGTCTGTACCGTGAATCTAAGTCTCAGGCCAGAAAAAATATTCAGCCCTTCACTTAATTGAATTTGCTAGTTAACACCACTTGCATGCGTGTGTTCTGCCTTGTCAAGATGGGCTGAACAAGACCTCATTCATTTGGAGATTGCGTTCCCGCAGTAACAAGTTTAAGGGGAAACCAGAACGGCTGTGATGAGAGCTTTGGGCCCCTGGCCTCATTATGACGGGTTCCTCCCTTTTGGGTTTGTTTTAACATGGCTCGTTGCTGGTGGTACTGGGTTCGTTAATGAGCCATGTTGGCTAAGCCTCTGCAACAGCCATCAGTAATACTGCAGAGGTTCATAAACTGAGCAAAGTACAAGGCTGTCTGCCAGAGATTCAGGCCCTGAGAAACAGGGCCCTCTAAGCTTGCTTGGAAAAGCTCATCCTCTCCCCACCGCCCTCTCCTGCTGTTCAGCTCCAGCCTGGACGTTGCCAGTGTTTGAACGCCTCAGCTGCTTTTGTTGGAGAGAGAGTCCCGTCACAAGATTCTTGGCTCATAAAGTCTCTTCAAGACTTCACTGTAGACCAAACACTGGCCTTCCCTCCTTCACCAAGCCAGATGTGCAGGCAGGGGTGACTGGTGCCTCTTGAGTCTGGGGGGGCACAACTTGTGGGCAGGCCTGGGGATGGGCCAAAACCCCATATCCACTCCTATACTTCTGTGCCGTGGCTTGATGCCCCCACCCCAACACGCCGCCGGCCCACGCGTCAAAAAAAATGCCCCATCCTGAGTGGTGCCAAGTCTGGGGCCAATCTCAGGGGGGCATGTGCTCTCCCAACCAGTCGCTTATGTGTGCAGGAGGGAAATGTAATAGAATCATCGCATCCTAGAAAGAAGGACTGGACGGGACCTATAAGATCATCAAGTCCAGTCCCCTGCCATAGGCAGGAGCTAATTGGTTTCAAATGAGTTCAACCAGGTATTTAATGGCTAGTAGAACTTCCCTATGTCACTCTCCCTATGTTGGGTAGGATTGCCAACCCTCCCGGATTGGCCAGGAGTCTACCGAAATCGGCATCGATCTCCCGGTTTGATATTGTGAACAGGTTGAACAGTACAATTCATAGATTTCATAGATTTCATAGACATTAGGGCTGGAAGGGACCTCGGAAGATCATCGAGTCCAGCCCCCTGCCCAAAGGGCAGGAAGTCAGCTGGGGTCATAGGATCCCAGCAAGATAAGCATCCAGTTTCATCTTGAAGGTGTTCAATGAAGGCGCTTGAACCACCTCCGGTGGCAGGCTGTTCCAGACCTTGGGGGCTCGGACAGTAAAGAAGTTCTTCCTTATGTCCAGCCTGAAATGATCTTGAAGTAGTTTGTGACCATTCGACCTCGTCATCCCTTGGGGCGCTCTGGTGAACAAACGTTCCCCCAGATGCTGGTGGTCACCCCTGATAAACTTGTAGGTGGCCATCAGATCACCCCTGAGCCTGCGCTTTTCCAGGCTAAAGAGCCCCAGGGCTCTCAGCCTGTCATCGTAGGGTCTGCTTCCCTGACCTCTGATCATGCGCGTGGCTCTTCTCTGGACTCTCTCAAGCTTCTCCACATCCTTTTTGAATTGTGGAGCCCAAAACTGGACACAGTACTCCAGCTGCGGCCTCACTAAGGCCGAGTACAGGGGGAGAATGACGTCCCGGGATTTGCTTGAGAAGCATCTATGGATGAAAGC
>NW_005842013.1:955917-959391 GCF_000455745.1 Alligator sinensis | reverse complement strand
GTTGCCCCTGCTTTTCCTCCGGCTCCCCACATATCTGAAAAAGGGCTTTTTATTGTCCTTGATGCTCAAAGCTAGTTGGAGTTCAGTTGCAGCCTTGGCTTTCCTGGTCTGCTCCCTACAGGACCGGACCAGTGCAGAATAATCCTCCTTGGAGGTGACTCCCATCCTCCATCCTTTGTAGGCCTTTCTTTTTAGCCTCAGGAGGTTTGCTAGGTCCCTAGAGAGCCCGGGGGCTGCTGTGCCCTCTTGCTGCCTTTCCTCCATGGTCCTGGAGCATGCGACAACCATGGTCCTGGAGCATGCGACAACCATGGTCCTGGAGCATGCGACAACCATGGTCCTGGAGCATGCGACAACCATGGTCCTGGAGCATGCGACAACCATGGTCCTGGAGCATGCGACAACCATGGTCCTGGAGCATGCGACAACCATGGTCCTGGAGCATGCGACAACCATGGTCCTGGAGCATGCGACAACCATGGTCCTGGAGCATGCGACAACCATGGTCCTGGAGCATGCGACAACCATGGTCCTGGAGCATGCGACAACCATGGTCCTGGAGCATGCGACAACCATGGTCCTGGAGCATGCGACAACCATGGTCCTGGAGCATGCGACAACCATGGTCCTGGAGCATGCGACAACCATGGTCAAGTCACCCATGACAACCATGGTCCTGGAGCATGCGACAACCATGGTCCTGGAGCATGCGACAACCATGGTCCTGGAGCATGCGACAACCATGGTCACATTAATTAATGAACTTATGTCATGTTGGGGGAAAAAATTTCCTGGAATAACTTTAGTCAGAGTTGGCAACTGTAATGTTGGGTGAAAGCAAGCAGAATAGCCACCGGTAACCTTTGCAGCACACATGACCATGGCAGTTCCTACTATTTCCAAAGGGGAACACGAGCTTCTCTCATCACCTTCTAGCTACCCATAGGCACTCAAGAGGTGTTCAAAGGCTCTTACCCACCCTCTCCAAAATGCAGAGCACATCAACCATGGGGGCACAGAAGGGAATTGGTGAGGCTTTACTCACCAAGGCGCCCCCGGGGGTTACAAGAAATAATGGCCACAAGCTAGCAGAGAGCAGATTTAGATTGGACATTAGGAAGAACTTCTTCACAGTTTGAGTGGCCAAGGTCTGGAACGGGCTCCCAAGGGAGGTGGTGCTCTCCCCTACCCTGGGGGTCTTCAAGAGGAGGTTGGATATGCATCTAGCTGGGGTCATCTAGACCCAGCCCTCTTTCCTGCCTAGCCAGGGGGTTGGACTCGATGATCTATTGAGGTCCCTTCCGACCCTAACATCTATGAATCTGTGAACCAGGGACCCCATCTAGTGCTTCCTCATCTCTCTACCAACAAAAGCCATTTCCTTTCTGAGTGCTTTATGGCTTTTTCCTTCCCAAGAAAAATGAGGAGAATAGGGTCATTCAAGCACTCCTTTAGCTCAGTGACTTGAAGAGCTCCTTTTGCCTGTACCACAGGTTCTTGCATTCCCATGAGGTGCTAATCTGGACTATTTTAGTGCATCTCATCCTTCCTGAGTTCGCCGCACAGCCAAAGCTGGCTTCTGAAACCGAAATATTACACTAGCTTAAAAAAAAACCAAGCAACCAACCTCCGCACACAACAATTAATGGCTCAAGTTGCTTCCCAGACTTGCATACTTTGTAAAAACAAAGCAAAATAATACAATTCATACACTACCCAGGAGTATATTTTTGCTAGTGTGCAGAGAAGTCAAGTTGCGTAACTCCTGTCAGCACACGCCAACAGATGTTGCACATTTAAATCCAATCTTTCTGAGCTGAACATGTGATATCAGCATTTCAGAAAGCTCCTCTATGAGGAAGTGAGTTTGGGGGTATGCTCTTCTTCAAACACTTTGCAAACATGAATGAAGCTAAATCTCCCAGTAGAGAAATGAAAGATGAGCACAGGGCCTGGGGGAGGGCCTAGTGAGTCTAAAGCATGGAAGACCTGGATTCATTTTCTAGTTTTGTAGCTGCCAACTTAGTTGATTATGGGAAAGACATTTTTCTTTCCTGTACTTCACTTTCTTCCTATGTAAAATGGAGACAATGACACTGACCCTTTGGTAAAGTGTTTGGATTACTACTTCCTTTTATGTGTCAATGACACTCCACTTGTGAATAGGGATGGGGATGTGGACCAGAACAGCAGTCCATCTGCTGCAGTACCTGGACTCTAACAGTTTCTTTTCCCTTGTCCATGCTCATCTCCAGAATTTTATTTAGCGGCATGCACTGGTTCCTTAGATGCATTTGAGGACCAGTGAGTGCTTGCTGAAGTCCTCTGCTCAGTGTTTCTCCTGGCACCCTAGTTGCTAACCCATAACTAAGGACCTACTCAAATGGCAATTTCACAGATTTTGCAGAAATTAAAAAATCCAGCATTGCTCGTGAAATCGGGCAATGTCTGAAACCAGTAGGGGAAAAATCTTATTGAAAATATAATGCTGGGTCCCACAGGGGAGCCAGCAGTCCTCATGGCCACCGTGGCCTGGTCGCACAGCCAGCTGGGGCAGGAAGCAGGATGTGGGGCTGCTGATACAAAGGGGAGCCCAAGATGGCTGCTGTCTCTATCCCTTGCCATTGATTGCCTCAGAGGTCTTCTTGTCATGCAGCCCCTCCTTTCTCCACCAATTGGCTGACGGCCCTCTCAGCCAATCAGCGGCAAGGGGTCTTTCAGCCAATTAGAGGTATTGGGGGTGGGGTACCACAATTCACCCATGAAAATGGTGGCTGGCCTTACGATCTACCCACAAAATTGGCTGGCTGCCTCCTCAATTTGAGTAGACCCCTACCTATAACCTGCACTCCTCTTCCTTTTTTCTCATAATTTGTATCAGGATAGTAGGTGTTTTACATTTAGCACCCTCCCTCAAGCCTGGGGTAAGGGTTGCAGATCCTGGTGAGTCTGGGCCAGCAATTCTCAACCAGGGTTGTCCTGCACCTTGGGGTGACACAGGATCCTTTGAAAGGTGTTGGGAGGTGCAAGGACATAAGCAAAGACTCATACTTGGTCCCTACCGCCACTGTCCAGCCCATCTGGGAGGAGGTAAGCACAGTAATAAATCCATTTTAGAAATAGGGTGCCACTCAACTTACAAAAGTTTTGAAGGGGGCCCTGAGTCTAACGAGGGGAAGCCTTGAGTCTAACAAGAGAGACCTTGGGTCTCAGAAAGGCTGGCTTTTGTCTAAAAAAGGTTAAGAACCACAGGTCTGGACCCACTGTCAATGTCTATCAAAGAGGCTGCCTTTGACAGTGGCCCATACTGAAGGCTTCAGAGAGGTGCAAGAAACACAGCGACTGACATTTGTGGAATAATCAACATATTCCTAACCGCAGTTTGTTAGCAATTGACTTCTGCCCTAATGCGTGAAAAAAATGTTTATACCCTGTCTAGCATAACAGCTGATGTCTCATTATCCATGTAGGATC
>NW_005842013.1:922269-955886 GCF_000455745.1 Alligator sinensis | reverse complement strand
AGCAGGAATCTGATGAACTCTGACTTTCATTATATTGAATTTCTGTGAGTTCTGCAGGCTAAGTAAAGAAAAGTGGATTCCCTTTTTTTCAGTGTAAAATGTGCAACTTGGTAGTTTGCTCACTGAATATCATTTGAGGGAGGAACATCCAAGTTACTGCCTTTCTAGCACTGAGTATGCTTTATGACTGTATCGGGCACCTTCTTCCTTGATTTCTCTCTGCCCTGCACGTTTTTTGATCTCTCTTTACAAGGAAAGTATTTTCCATGTCTCTACATTTCAGTTTATTGTTGCAGGAATTTGACTTCACAGCTCCATTTAACAGTGAGACTTATGTGGCTAAACCCATGCATCGCGCTTAAAATTTAATCCACATGACTAATCCTTTTAGTGGGTTGTCTATGTGTAATAAAAGCTACAGGTTGGCCTTTAATAATAGCGACATTCCTACTTGAAATACTTTCCCCTCTTGCTGCTTGAAGGGTCTGTGATATCTTCCAAGTGCAAATGAAAAATGAATGTTTCGAATCTGCAGGTTGTATAGCTTGACCAAGTAGAGCAGACCTCCGTTACCTACCTGTATGCAGTCCTATTCGTATCCTGACGGGTACTTCTGGCATGTGCCTCATTTTAAAAGAGCCCACTGAACTGAGAATGTCCAGAGACATATTGGCTATTTCAGCAGCGTGCTTGTTTCCATTTCGTTTTGGAAGCCCCGATGCGACCATGTAGGCATCACCAATTGTTTCCACCTGAAAAAGAAGGGGAAAAAACCATGGAATTAAACTTCAAGAGTCTGATTTTATTATCACTTCTGGAGCCCCAGATAAGAAGCGGACATGAAGTGGAGTTCAAGCATTGCACTGGTTTTCCAGTGCACCCAAACAGACACCAGTCAATGAAACACCCCAGCCAAGGGGTTGCAACCAGGGTGGCCGAGTTATAATCCTTTCCTCACCTTGTAAACATCATGATTACCAAGGACAGCATCAAAGAGTGTATAAAGATCATTGAGGAGATCAACCACCTCAATGGGCTCGCTAAGGGCGGAGATGGTCGTGAATCCAACGATGTCACTGAAGTAGATGGTGACCTGGTCAAAATATTCTGGTTCGACCGTGCCACCGGTTTTAAGTGCTTCTGCCACTGACCTGAAATGACAGGAGGTGATGAAAGGCAACTTGACAAGCGTCTTTATCCTTGTAAGTTCAAATGATCTTAGGTTGCAAGATGCTATAGATTGTGACGTGTTGGTATAGCTTTTGATCTGAGGGCCGGGTCTTTTACTTGCTTAGCAGCTCCAGATAACAACTGGATCATCCACTGCTACCCATTTACATGTATTTCTTTAGTAGCAGGTGTAAGGCAATTGACTTTGGCTTCAGATAAACCCTTGGTTCTCACCTGGGCGGAGAGTACCATATTTTCTCACATACCACACACCCCAGCATAAAATATACACCTTGATTTTTGAAAGGCAAAATGAAGACAAAGAGATCCTTGCAGGAAAAAACTGAGCAGCAGCAGCGAGAGAACAGAGCCTGCTCGTTGTTCTGCTTTCTATGAGTCCATGCAGATTTTATTTTTACTTTTGCTTGGTAACCAGCAGAGACTGCTCTTACCATTTTCCTTGCATATAACACAAATTGCCATTTCTAGCAGCTGTTAAAAAAAAAAAAAAGGTACGTTCTGTACATGAGAAAATATGCACCTGCCGTAGGCCAAGATCCTGCTATCATAGATTCAGCTGAATCTGTGAGAGCACATGTCCAGAGGTCCCTAACCTCAGTAGGTCTCCATGTGGGCAACGGTGTCCAATCACACAACCACAACCGTAGCTTGGGAAATGTTCAGAGCACCTGTGGGTCCTGTAGGGGAGGAGTGTCAAACATTTGGCCCATGGGCCAGATCCGGCCTGTGAAATGGTGTCATCTGGTTTATGGGCCTCTGCAAAGATCAGGGAATTTGGGAGCAAGGCAAGTGGGGGGTACAGAGACCCACCAGGGATGAATTTCAGCAGCAGTGGGTAAGCGATGGCTGCATTAACTGGCTGCCCAGCCTCTACCACTGGCCCCAGCACCAGGCATGAGTCTAGATCCAGCCCCTGAGGAGCCCTGCAGTCCACATCCAGCCTAGGTGGTCCAACCATTTTGTTGCCCCTGCTTTAGGGCAAAGTGGCTTCATAACTAGACTGCCCTTGCATTTTTTTACTTACGGGGGGAGCATTTGCGACAGAAGTTTCTCTGTCTTCTGTTTTTCAATTTCCAGCTCTTCTGTCCGTTCCCGGATTAAATCTTCCAGGTTGCTCGAGTACTGCTCAAGCATTCTGAGCATGGAGTCAATGATATTGGTTTTTTTGCCTTTGTTGATGGTTTTGAACTGGAAAATTAAACAGCAGGGTCATTTCCCCGTAATATTTTAAATCAGCACGGGGATGCTAGTGTCAGCGGGACAGAAGCGGACAAAAAACCTACGCCTGTCAAAGCTGAAGGTGAAATTGTGATGAAAGGTTTTGTCAAATGCATAAACTCTTTAAGATCCCAGATCAATTTAGCAGTCTTATTAGCAGGTGGCCAGCCCTGCTCAAAGCCTAAGCAACACTTAAATCCCACATAAGTCTTCTTGGGCATAAAGCCACCATTCCTATTTTGCACAGGGTTTCTGTACAGGTAGGGAAAATCCTGGGCCCTGTGGGGGTGGCCAATCAAGTGGTGGCCTGGGGCTATCACCCTTGAGTATGTGTGCCCCTGCTTAAGCAAGCATGTACACAGTCTCCTTTTGTTCCCCTTCCTGAGTTGTACTGGACACTTCTCCGTTCCAGCAGAGGATCCAGGGCATCAACCCAGATTTTATGTTGCATGCTGCCTCATTCCCATCTATTGAAATCAAGGGGAATTGCACAGATGCATCTGAAAGCACAATTCCTTATATGTTCACAGAGCTTAAGGGCAGAAGGGAACGACTGGACTATATAGCTCAATCTCCTGCATGTCACAAGCTATTAGATTGAAGCCAGCGTCTGCTGCTGAATTTGGACCTTACAAGGTGCTTGAGCAATTGCCCTGAAAACAAATGAAAAGCTTTTTAGTGAATCTTTCAAGGTGAAATAGTAGCTGGCGTTCACACTCCGCTCTTTGCAGACCCAAAGCACAATGCAGACATGAGTCCTAACCCTGTGAGGACGTGGGTAAGCGTTGCAAGTCTGAGACATCAACTCAAATTCCACCCCAGCTCGGGCCGCATGCTGTAGTACGCTGAACTGGAAGGTGACACGTGGGGCGTAAAGCAGGCCAGCTGATGTAAATAGTGTTTGAAGACTTCCTGGGGAGCCAATAGCAGAGCCATTAGCAGGACTCAGAAGTTCCCTGCCAAAGTGAGTTTCGAAGACCTCTTGCCTTTAAAAAAGCTACTCCTCTTCCAAGTAGGAATAGCAGAGGACTACACCCTACTTACTGACCTTATTAAATACCTCCTCAAATGTGGGTCTTCGTTCTGGCGATTCGCTCCAGCACTGTTTCATCAACTGAATACACTCCATGGGGGCCAGCTCTATGGCGATGTTTGGCCGACAGATGGGTGGAGGCTTCTTCACCTTCTGGATGATTTCTAGAACAAAAGAAGATGGCAAAATATGTCGCGGAGGCTGTCCTTTGGTGGGCGGGAGAGACACTGCACTTTTTGCCTCCCCATTGCTGCCACCAACGTGGCCTGAGTCTGTCTGGCCAAAACTTCTGCATCTGGCTGCTGGGTAAAATGGGCTTTATAGTTTCTGCCCTGTTCCTACCTGCCAGGTAATCATAAACAGCTACTAGTACTTGGCTGGGAGATTTAATAGCTAGAGGCTGAACTGCTCTCTTAGATGCGGGGCCCACATCATCATGAATGAAGTAGGGTAGCAGGGAGCGTGAAGGAAGCTTGTGCTATCAGTCACAAGGCTATTGACAGACAGGTCTTCCAGGTCCTAAGCAGCCAATATGGTCATTTGATTACAAAACTTCCTGGAGTTTAATTATTTCTTCTTTAAAGGATATTGGAAAAGGCATTTATTTTAAAAAAGGAAGGCTGTACGGCAAGGTCTGTCATCAAGGGCTTCAGTCTTGCAAGATGGAGAACACCTCCTGTGAGCTGATTACTACCCACAGCTCCCATTACCTTCCAGGACTAGAGCCTTTATTTCCAAAATTGGCATTGTGAGTACCCAGAGGCTGTCAGTTCTTTGGCTACCTCATACTTAAGGTCTCCTCCTGTTACTTAAGGCAATCTTAGTGTTTCCCACCAATGACATTTAAGATCTCCCTCCTATCTTAGGCAATTCTGCAGCTTCCTATCAATGTAGAAACAAAACACATGGCCCAAACAGCATGTTTCCTTGTTGAGCCAGGAAAGATGATTTCATCAGACAGTTTAAAAAGTTCACTCCACTGGGGAGAGCTACTTGAGCATTATGGAGCAATGAGTGGAAATTCATCATTTTATCCATCAGAGCATGAAACTATGGAGCACTCTGCTTAACATCTGCTAGAGAAAACTGCTGGAAATGCTACTAATGGGCAAGGTGGGGAGAACAGCTGGGAAAGCAGAAGAGCCAGTGTTGATTCTGGCATGAGAGGCAGAAGAGCATCCTTCATTAAAGAACTTGTGGCATCATCATCACCATTATCATCACCGTCATTATTGTTATCATTATTGAATTGGGATAGCAGCTGGGCTGCCAACAAAGTCCTGGGCTGCTTGTGTTATACACCCATATAAAACCCGACAATTTCTTCCCCACAATGCTCTACACTAACACTGATGAATCACTCTCCAGCAGACTTACTCTTTCGCCATCACTTATAAAATCATATCATACAAAAGTACGTCTGGAAGGGCCCTCAGGAGGTCATCTAGTGCAGCCCCCTGCTCAAGGCAGGATCGTCCCTGACTAAACCATCTCAGCCAGGTGTCTGTCTAACCTGCTCTTGAAAACTTCCAGGGATGGACATGCCACAATCTCTCTAGGTAACTTTTTCCAGTGCTGAATCACCCTCAGAGCGAGAAAGTGCCTCCAAATAGCCAACCTAAATTCCCTTTGCTGCAATTTAAGACCATTGCTCCTGAATCACCTGTGACCTGATTGATTTTAGTGAGTATTTTGGTGATTCTCAAACATTCATTAAGTGGCTGGGACAAAATATCTTCGGGTTCTTCCTAAACTGTTCCCTCTAACTCTTTGCTATTGATTATCAGGAGCTTGCAATTATCTATCTACAAAATTATCTATCTCCCCTTATTCCCAAAGAAGGGTGCTGGTGCCCAAAAGCTTATCAAGAACACTTTTTCTAATTATTCAGTTGGTCTAATAAAAAGTTACCACATTTACCCAAATAACCTTGTCTGCCAAATATATACGAGGCACCTAACTTCTATTGTGTGAGTTCTTCTCCCTGATTCAAGGAATGAAATGAGCTAAACGGGAAAATAATTTGTGGCACATAGCCATTAGCAAATGCTGAATAGAGACTGCATTTCATCGCAGCCCAAAGCCCCAGTCCTGCATGAGTGCATCAGGGAGGGATTTACAATGGCCACTCATCCTTATTTGTGTGTGAATCCTACATACTTTCTAAGGCCCAAAATGCTACTCTCCAGCACATAAATACATACCCCATGTACGACAGTAATGCAAGTTCTGTCCCATGGAAAAAAGCCAATATTTGGCAGTTGGGTGAAAAGTCAAAATATTTGAACTTAGATGGTCCTGATTGACTGCGGCACCTCAACACCAGGGGAGCGCCTGGTGCATTATCGGAAATTTAGTTTGACTAGGGACTAGGGCTCATAGGAAGCAGTGAAGCCTGTGAAACCTGGCCCTGAACCTCCCATGAAGCATTGTGGGTGGAGGGGTTGGTAAAGAAAAGAAACATTTTGATTTTTTTGAGGTAAAATCAAGCTTTTGTCCCAGAAAATATCAACCGTATTGTAATCTCATTTTCTCACATGAAAATACGACAGGCAGCCTTGCAATATGCTACAGATTTTCTACTGCTCCGAAATGAAAACCGCGCCATGTCCTACCGGCAGCAGGGAGATCCGTGGTACAATACGGCGGCCCTCGAACAATTACTTCTTGTAAGATGATGGAGAAACTATAAATGTCTCCTTTAAATGTGCCTGTTCGGATCATGTCTGGCGTTCTCAATAATTCAGGAGCTGTCCAAAGCAGTTCTGAAAAACAGAGTCGTTCAGAGGGATGACATTTCTGCACTGGGGTTCAGGTTGTTGCCACCTAAGCACATTCATGGGAAACCAAATTGCACAGGTATTGTGCTATTCAAGGTCATCGTCCCTTTGCATTGCGCCCCTTCTCTACAATGTTTCTCTAGTGAAGAGTCCTTAAGATGAGTCAAGTGCTCAGTTCAAATAATTATTTCCTACCTATGGGGACTTTTTACCATCTTGTACCATCTACACTTTTCCCAGAGTCTGATAAAGGGATTTTGATCCCGAAAGCTTGCAGAAAAGGACAATTTTCTTGCCATTTTCCAGTTGATCTAATAAAAGGTATCATTTTGGAACCAAGAGTTCTAGTTTTTTGTCTATCAGGTCAAATAACAGAGCCAGGTATCAGGCAAAGGCACCAGGTACAGCTTGAGGACCTGTATGCTCACGATTGAACCAGGTTACACCCCGAGCCTTCAAATCAATAAGCATGCACCTTATGTTTTTCGATAGAAGTAAAGTTAAGCATGAAATCTTTGCAGGATTGGCCTCCTTGATTTTGCAGTGTATTAAAAGTTGAGATTCCACCTTGGGAAATCTTGAATTATTTTTTTTAACTGTCCGCCAAGACCAGAAATCTAAATCTAAGATTTTTGTCACTGTAAACTGTTCCCCCCCCACCCAACTTCTTTGCTTAATGCCTTCCCAAACAAGAAATCTTGAATTATTATACCATTTTATTGAGACAGTGGCATGGACCTCGTGAAAGGTTATTCCTATTCAAAGGAAAACATTTCCCACAAGGACAGCCTATTCTGTTTACTTGGGATGAGGAATGCTTCAAACATGGCGGTCAATCTGACTTCTGCAAGGAATTGCCAGAGCTAGAATCCCATTGAAATATATGAGGGCCAAAGCTGACTCCAACTGAGGACAATGACAAACAGCCACAGACATCAGGAGAGCAGAATTTAAGAATAAGCTGGGCTTATGACTAGAAACTCAAGGCAGGAGCCAAGCTTGGATAAATAGGGCCAGACTAGCGATTTTGGTACAAAACGGTGATGCGCTTGAAATACGACTTTCAAGAGAGGTGCTAGTAACAGAAGGTTTCCACCGTCATGATCCCCATCCAGTTGAAAATCAAGCTCTGTTCAGTTTGGCATTGAAGCTAGATCCCAAACTACAAAGCTGAGATTGGGTCTATGGATTTGAATCCAAATCCGCTACACCACAGAAATTCGGGGTTATTTCGGATGTGAGGTTCCAGTTGGGGGACTCTTTAATTACGATGTGTTTAGCATCTGTCATTGCTTATAATGAAATCCCTTTCCACTATTAAGTAGTTTTGCAATCAGCTTTTAGTCCCCAAGAAGCCACTAGAATTAGTGAGTATATATGCTATTTTAATAGTATATAATACATGGGTAACAGATGTTTCATAACTGAACAGTTCCTCATGCCGTCATCAACCTGCAATTTTAGGAAGACCCACAACTGGTTCTGTGAAATCAATGGGCATTTATTTCTAGCCAGTCTGTCCTTGCAATGCCTACCTTCCGGCGATCGCTCAGCACGTGGACATTTTTGTGCTTCTAAGAGCTCATTATATCCGTAATCAGTGATCTTCAGGACAAACCGCCCGTCCACCACGCAGTTACGAGACTTGAGACGCCCATGAGGAAAATCCCGGTGATGTAAATACTTAATTCCCTGTTAAATATATAATAATAACGCTTTTAAAAAAAAATACTAGTGATTATTTTGAGACACCAGATCACGTTTTGCTCTAACTAGTGCCAAACTTTGTGTCTTGGGCCCCTCTCTATTTGTCAACAGCAAAAGGCCATTCAACAGGACTGATGCTTTCCTGAGAAGTCACAGTCCTCCTCTGCAAACTTCTGGCTTGTTTCTATTCTATATATAATTACATCCTCCATAGGGCTTTCCTAGCATAGGCAGGCTTGAGTGTGAGCAGGGGATTTACTTTAATTAAATCCATCAGAAGAGATGATTTGAACATCCAATCCAGTTTCACATCCTCATTTCTCAGGAGGTCTTCCAGGCTGCCTCTGGAACAGTGCTCCGTCACTATGGCAAAGAGGCCGCAGTCGGAGAAAAAGCCCATGAATGGATTCACGTTTTCATGACGTAGGTCTTTCATCTAAAATGAGAACATGAATCACAGGAGAAAAAGTTAGCCAGACATCTCAGCGGCTGTTGGTGTGGTGATAGTCTAACCTATTGCAATGGACTCCCCCATAGGCCGCAAACCTAAGAACTGCAGTTGTCTCTCAATTTGAATTGGCAAGGACCAATTGCCCTCCTTGAGTTGGCAAGGACCAACTCTTTAAATGTACTTTTCCACCACTCTGCATTATATTAGCTCCTCTATATATTATTGTGCTTGTATACTAGTCAGCCAGCTAGAAGATAAAACTGCTGGAGGAAGGTCAACAGAAAATTGTATTTCTTTGGATGGGTTGGGCCAGATTCTCAGCTGGGATGAAGTGGTGTTGCTGGGATAAATTGACTTCAGCCGATGTTGATTGACCCTAGCTGAAGGTCTGTTAGTTTTGCAGGATCATGCTGCCATATCATGCTGCCGTGCCATTGCCTTGATTATTTAGACTGTCCCCAGAATGATGGCTATGGAGGAATGCTCTGGCAAACCCTTCTTATGCAGCAAAACTTCCCTGTGTTAGCAATAGCAGACGGCAGGCCAGTGACCTTGAATCTGAATAATTAATGTGTGTGGTTGTCACATATTGAATGTCACAAGGAGACTTTTGACAGGCAAATGAGTTGGAAATACAAAGCAAGCCCTGGAGAAATCTATGGCCTTGTTATTGTCACAGTGGTTGCCCGACAACAAATAAGGCATGAAAATAGCCACTAGGTGCATTATCTTTGGCTGATCCCTGAGCCATCAGGGAGGACTTGTTCCAAAATAATGTGCCTTCGAAGACACAGTCACACAGGAGACTCATTTTGCATTCAATGCCCCATCAGCCTGGAAGCATCAGGCCCATGGTGGGATTTAGCAAGCCAATGAATGAAGCACGGGTTGTTGGCAGGCTTGCCGGCTTCAATTCTGTGCATGCCACTTCACAGGGTTCTCACCCAATGGGCATCATTAACAACTATGATGCACAACTCAAGGCATAAATGCAAGTTATAGAGCATCCAAATTCCTTACAGTCTACAAGGTATGGCTGCAACTGCCCACTATGTCCCCATTCAGCCACTGCTCCTACCTTTCGCAGTATGCTGGTGGAGCTTTGTCGCAGGTCTTGAAATGCTCCCGACTCAAATTTCTTCAGCCACACCCAGTCTCCCTGTCCACAATACAAGTGGGTCAATGAGAAATCAAACCCTTTGGCAAAAGTTAAAACTAGAAAGGGAGGCCTGTACCCAAACTTTGAAGTTCAGGTTGGCTGCAAACTCCATGACTCTGGACTGTCCCTATCCAGAATCTGACCCAGAACACGAGATGCAAGGCCTCTTGGGACTGGGTGAGGTAGGGTCTGGACTTTGATTGGAACTTCATTAGCACTTAATGAGGAGCCCAAGCATGAGTATTACATCCTGTGGGTTCCCACCAGAGTCCCGCTGTGGCTTTCGTGGCCTACTTTTTTTTTTATGAGCTCTCCCTTTTCTTGGATTCATTGCACCATTTTTTTTGTAGAAGCATCTACTTCTTCTAGGTGTTGTCTTCACTCATACTCCATGCAACCTCAATTACTCTTTGACCTTTGCAATCATGTACACCATATTAAAGGGTGCTTCTCTGTGGTGACCAGTAGCTGGTGACAGGTAGCCATCTGAGATAGTGAACCTGGATATAACAGCTGTCACCATAGGTAATTAGCAGAGCTGGGACCCAAGGCCTTTCTCGTGACAACACAGGGCTTCTACCACTTATAAGAAGCAAGTTGCTCCATTAGCTGGTAGAAGCTGAAGGGAAGCTCTCTATCCCCAAACTGGGACAAAGAGAGCTTGCTTGGTTGAATGGGATCCTGGAATAAAGAGGTTGTCTCTTCCCAAGAGAAGCACTTCATTGGAAAGCTAAATGTAAGTTAACTAGTATTAGATTAAGCAATAGAAATGCAAAAACATACTCACACCTGGGAAGATGGTGTAAGCTGGACCCCAGGATCTCTGAGCCCTTGTTAGTTGTTCAGTTCCCCCAACAACCTGGATTGATTACTCCCCCACAGCTCAAGCCCATTGTTCCCCTCATCCCCCCTCCCCAGGATTACAATCATAGATGTACAAGCATTAATGACATTCATCAATCATTAATGGCATGTTAAAATTTAATTTGGTATATGGTAATAAAAGGGGTAATCATGAAGGCTCCCCACCTCCAGCTAAGTGGAGAATTTATGATCAATTTAACGAGGATGCTCTTTCAGAGATTATTAGTTAGGACTCTTGAAAACAAGTGCTGTTCTTGATGGGAATGGGTTTCAACTACTTTGTGTTACTATGGCTAGACACTTACTCAGTGCTTTCCTGTTTGAATTAGCAAATAACATGGAATCTGGCCTTGCAAATCTTCATACAAGGTTACCCAGAGTTTTTTTTTATCATTTTAAGATACACAAAGAACATAAGAACTGCCATTCACTGGGTCAGATCATACATCCATCTTGTCCAGTACCCTGTGTCACAGTGACCTGGGTCTGACCAGGGTTTTTTCCACTGTTGCTCTCTCACTTTGGGTGCCCGTACACGTGCAGAGAGGCTGCTCCGACATAAGTACAGTGCATTGGAGCAGACTCAATTAACTGAGTCTGCTGGAGCATGCTAATTAGTGCACTCCAGCAGCCTCTGCATCTTGTCTATCAGCATCCCTGCACTTCAAAATGACAGCAGAGGTGCTTTAACTAAAGCTCGTTTGATGAGCTCATCAAACGAGCTTTAGTTAAAGTGCCCCTGCCACCGTTTTGAAGTGAAGTGATGCTGATACACGAGACATTGTGAGTGCTTTAATTAGAGTGGCATTCGGAGCTGCTCTAATTAAAGAGTCCCCTCCCCTGCAACCCAGAGCATGTGTAAAAATACGTTTGAAGCGTCCAGCATTTAACGTCTAGGAACTTCTGATTCAGAAGCTGCGCCCCTAACTCCCTGCTCAATAGCTATTGATGCCCCTTTCCTCCAAGAATGTGTTCAACCTCTTTTTTTTAATCCGGCTAAATTGTCAGCTTCCACAATATTTTGTGGCAATGAGGTCCACACTTAAAGGACGCACCTTTTGTCAGTTTGAACATTTACAGCCACCTCTTATTTTCATATAATGGAGGATGTATATAAGATGGAGGCACTTCTGGCAAGGTCGCTAATCACTGGCGATGCGTAGGGGGTGCACGTGTACCCCCTGAGCTTAGCGGTGCACCCCCTGCAAAAAACACCACCCACGTCGCCGGTGGTGTCTGCAGGCGGTCCCTGATCGCTGCTGGCCACTGCCGATGTTGCCAGCGGTGTCTGCAAGTGGTCGCCGACCACTAGTTGGCACTTGCCCCCCCCACGGCTCCACCCCCGACACCGCCGTGGCCACCCGCGGGAGCTCCCCGCTCGCCACTGCCACCTGCAGGCGGTCGCTGTGCCCCCCCAGCCTCCAAGGGCATGCAGCGTTCATGCCTCTAATGCGTTCCTTACAGCCATAGTAGGCTCTTTTCCTCTCTATAAACTAACCACTAAATGACGGTTTACAAAAGGGCTACGTGGGCCCATGATTACCTCAAACAAAGCCACATTGGAGTTTTCATGTGTTGCCTCTATGCTTTCCGGAGACGAGGAGCGAGCCGGTACAGATTTCAGGCTTCGGCCATCGGAAAGTGTCTTTGCGTCACTCAAGCTACTCAAGGTCAGCCTCTGTCGAATTAATTAAACTGAATATTAAAAAAGGAGCTCCTGTGTACCTAACCTGCCACTCAGATTCAGCTCTAGGCTAACAGAAATGTGACACGCTTCACACATTTCAGAAATGCTTTCTATACCGCACAATCTTGTTATTGCACATCGGGTAATGCAGTCAATCTCTCCACGACTTGCAAGCCTAGGAAATACCCAGTTATTTGAAATAATATGCCGGTCCCTGCCCTTTGTCTCATGGAAATGTCACAGATCAGGAGTCCCCCCACTAAAAAAAGAGTTATCCTTCTGTCTGGACACAGAGCAGGAATTCAGCTCCTGTAGGTTTGAGGAGGGTCAGTTTGCACCTGATAAAGAGTTGACCCTGGAAGAGCAGCTAAAAAATACTCAGCTACCACAGGGAACAACTGTATATAGTGGGGAAAGGGAGGCTCAGAGAGGTTTTTGGCTCTGCCAGGGATGCGCACTGAGTGTGAAGACAGTGTGTAGCAGCCCTGTTCTTAGCATGCGGCTCTCCCCAGCAGATTGCATATACAAAGTGAATGTAAAAACATACCTTCTTGCTCAGGTTAGGGTTTATAAATGTGAGGTCGTCCAATGTCAGTAAGATTTTATTAGGCCCCTTGACTAACTGGATCTTTATGAGGGTGTTCCTGAAAGAGTCAGAAGGTCAGCGTTATCATTTGTAGGCATGGGACTGGATCATGACCGAGAGAAATCGCACTTACACTGCCTCCCTTTTGTGCTAACGTGGTGCAACACATGAGGATGAGGAGGACATGACACAGTGAGAGCAAAAGACATGACTTCTGTGCCTTGGCTTATATTAACATCCTTTGCAGCAACACAGTGTTTTCTGTCCCAGGATATACATTGCTCTACAAACAGTGATGGATTGAACCTCAGAGAGAGTCATTGAAATGGAGCCACGGATTCATACAGAAGTTAATCCAGGCATAAAGGTGAAGTGTACAGCTTGGATCATGTTTGGCTTATTTGTTTTTTTCAGTTCCACATTTACTCGGCGTCCTACAAATTCCATTGAAGTATGAATTGAAGTGGCCCATAGGGAGGTCGCCTTTAACCAACTGTGCAAGTGGGAAAGACTTATTGGTCAAGGTACTGGGAATCTGCATCTTGCCAAAGAGCATCCATTATGGCAGGTCATCACATTGAAATGCTATGATATTCTTATATACTGTCTTAGTGAGCTGCCAACAGGTGCCTCCTGCAAGATGGCTTTGGACACTTTGATAGCCTGCAAGGTTTATAGAGTCATTGAAAAGTAGGGCTGGAAGGGACCTCAGGAGGTCATCTATAAGCTAACCCCATGCTCAAGGCAGGATCATCCCTGAGTAAACCATCCTAGACAAGTGTCTGTATAAGCTATTACTAAAAACTCCAGGAACAACCCACATTCACAACTACTAAAACATCAAAATACCCTTTAACTTGCCACAGGTGAAGCAAGGGGATGAGGGCACTATCAATGCCCTGTCACTGCAAGGACAGGAAAGAGTTCATTAAAATATGCTCAAGAGATCCAAGGTAGAGGGCCATGTCCCCTGCTACAAAGGAAGGTAGTAAACCTCACAGTCTGGACCAGTCTGACCAGATCCTAAAATTGCTTCTTGACTCCAGTTGTGGCTTGACCCTGAGCAGAAGAGCAAGACCGCTGGGCTTTTTAAGTCCCAGAAAAAGCATCATCCCACCCCCATCAAAATCCCCAGCCCTGGTGTGGCCAACACCCCACACAGTTTTGCAGGATTGCCTTGTGGGACCTGGAAAATTTAGGGCACAGATCAGCCCACTGATGGTGGATCAGCCTGGTGCCTGGATTTGATTGCCAAAGCAGCCTCTTTTGTACTAGAGGCACAGCACAAGCCATAACGAGGCAGGTTGAACTCAGCAAGCACCCAAAATATGCTTGGCTAACTGGCTACTTAAATGAGGCCCAGCAGTCTTCCAGGCATCCCACAATGCAGTGTTCCCTGCCTGCAGGGGGAAGAACAGGGCAGTGTGTCAGTGAGCACTCTCCAGTGTGCTCCACCATTGCTTTCCCAGAGTGCCTTTCTGTTGGGACTGGGAGATCTCACACCCCATTGCCAGAAGTGGGAGACCCAAAGTGCTGGGAGCCTATGGGGGGCTAATAGCACTAAGGGTTTGGGGAGCCTGCGAGACCCCAGCGACAGCTTCAGGGTCAAAAGCTCATGGGGTGTCCATAGCAGGCCGGGTGCTGGAAGTACTCACTGACTGCTCTGTGCCCCCTTTCCCTGCCTGTTGTGGGGAACAAGGGGGAGAGGCACAGGCCCACACAACCTCCATCATGCTGCCTGGCTAGAAAGCACTACCGCTGCATGCCAGTACTGTGATTTTGAAGTGCTATGGTGTGTGTGGGGGGGACATGACAGGGGCCATATGTCTGTCTGCAGCTGAAATGCTTTGTTGTAAAACAATTCAAGCTCCATTGCATTTTGAAGTGTTTCAGATGCTACATCTGCTCCCACCCCTAGCACATTCATATCATAATCACAGTAAAGAACATTGGTTGGCATCCTTCTCTGGGCAACTGAGCTGTCAAAAAAACAGGAGCAGACACTCCTACGTCTACGTAACTTATACAATACTGGGGTACCCAGGAAAACTCAACAGTAAAAATGCACCAGGATTTGTTACACCAGTGTAAGTGCTGTGTGTGTGTAGTTATTCCAGATCAAGCATTTGTTCACTCGTACATTCCCTTTTCACCTAGGTGGCCTATACACGTGCTTGTTGGTGTCCTAACTAGAATGTGTTGGAGCAGACTTGATTAATCGAGTTTGCTCTGCATACAAATTCGAACGCTGCAGCATCACCACAGCCATAGGTGACTGGTAGGGGGTGCATGGGGGTGCACGTGCCCCCCCGACGGGGCCGGTGGGGCCCCCGCCCCCCCCAACAGCTGACACTGTTGCTGTCTGTAGGGCTGGTGCCCCCCCTGACAGTTCCGCCAGTGGCAGCTTCTACAGGTGCCCCCCCCAGATTCGGGAGGCCGGCCCAGTCACTCATGACCACAGCATCATGTGTATTAAGCCCTTGCATATTTAAAAATGGCCATGGGGCACTTTAACTAAACCTCATCGAATAACGTTTAGATAAAGTGTTCTGCAGCCATATTTAAACATGTGAGAGCTTAATGCACATGATGCTGCAGTGTTTTAATTAGAGGGCTGCCTGGGAACCACTCTAATTAAAATGCTCCCCTCCCACCTCTGGGCATGTGTATAGGCAACCCTAGTGTCAGGGTACTGTTACAGCACCTCATGGGACAGCTGCCCTGACATAGCTGTCTGTTTTAGCTCCTAGTAGTGTCAGAGTGATGCTGTAGTCGTGATGGCCCAGAAATGGTGTGAGAGACAAGGATTTCTTACGGTGCTATCTTTTATTGGACCAACTATGTCGTTGAGATAAAGTTAGACCAGCTTCTGAATGCAAGACATTGAATGTGAGACCTGAAAAAAAATATCTTGCATTCGAAAGCCTCTCTAACTTTAGTCCCAATGACATAGTTGATCCAGTAAAAGATATCATCCTAAGACAGCCTTGCTTCTTGATAGATCCTAATGTAATTTATATTGATGTATAAAACCAATGCAAAGACATTGATATGGATCCTGCATGTCCAGGTCCTGGGGGAACTGAGGTCCAGGTTAGTGATTCACGTTCCTATTGATTTAATCTGAGTCAAGCTCAGACACTTGGTAAAAAAAGCATGTGATTTGGCAATGGGCATTCGGCTTGCTAGCGAAAGTACTTCCTGACAGGCCCTTTCGGAGAAGAACATACAAACAGCTTGGCAGGTATTTTCTGGACTGATGTAAAAAGAACCTGCCAGTGCCCTGTCTGTGCTTCTGGGAACTGCTGAGTATCTGGGGAGAGTCAAGCTCCGATAACATTTCCCAGCTGGTTCCAGTTCAATCCAAGAGCCAGCAAATCGAATCACTCAAATGAATGGAGCTGACTCCACTTGACACCATGGTTGATCTTGGCACTGACTTTCTGTGGAGTTTCCCTGTCCCATCAGCTGCTCTGGATTCAGAGGGAGGTGGAAATCAGGCTAAGGAAATCTAAGACTGCAACTTCCACTTACTACTACTTCATGCTCCTTTAAGACTTGCTCCGAGTTGTGCCATTTTACCAACATGCAGTTTGCATCCACTTTTTATATATCGCTTCTGGCTTTGCCCCCTGAGCTCTATGAAGTGACTGGATTGTAAAGCATCTTCTGTAGAGCTAGAAGAGCGGGGCATGGCAAGAACAGAAATGAAAAGGCATTTTTAAGAGTTACGTATGAATGCTTAGACCGCCACGTATTTTCGTCTGACACCCACGTATGCAAGGAAGTCTTTGTTCTTCACATACATGTTCCATTGGGGTATCAGTTAAGCTAAGGATGTGTGGGCTACACCGACTGAGCTGTCGCCACTGACCTCCGTGGGGCTCAGCTGGTTCCCACGACCTGGGGAGCCAGCCCTCTGAGGACTTAGACATGTGACATGTTTACTCTGGTATAACCTGCCTTTACACCTGTGTAAAGACTAAGTGGACACATAAGGCTAAATCCTCTTTCACCTTTGTGCACCTTAGTGGCACTTTTGTAGCCGTGTCAGTGCTATTTTTGGCATTTGCTGGTAGTTGGAGTCTATTTCTACCCCTGGTAGAAGAGGATCATCCAGGCCCCTGCTGGAAGGAGGGGATGAGAAGAGCCCTCCCACCTTTTCCCAGAGGATAGTAGACCACACACTTTCCTGCCTTGAGCAGGGGGCTTTTCTGCACTTTGTATTCAATATTCAATAGATTGAATGAGTAATATTCATTGGACTGGATCAACAGCAGTGGGGTCAGAGGCCAGGGTCAGGATCCAGCTCCCTTCCCCTCCAGGGCAGCATCAAAGATAAAGAAAAGATACCCTGGAGATCTTTAAAAAAATGTCTTCACACACGTCTTGCTGGGGTCATCTGACCCTAGCAGTTTTTCCTGCCCAAGTGCAGGGGGGCTGCACCCGATAATCTCATGAGGTCCCTACCAACCCCTAACATCTATGAATCAGTCCATACGCTCTCTCACACCACAGGTTGAGTCTTTGTGTTCATATACTCCCTTCCTTCATGTCAGATCATCATCTTCTGCAGACTGTTGACTTCGGGGTTGAAAGTTCATCGTGACTCATAAGTGGACTTACAAAAGCAAGGTCTGGTACCTCTGAGAGCAGCCTCCGCTAGAAGCAGTCAGCGAGCCTTGCTCTTATTTATACAGCTTAGTGGCTTGGAGACAGAGAGAGAGAGAGCAGGGTTTTTTTTAGTCAGGAAGGATTAAGACAAAGTCCTTGGATCCTGCAGCTGGAAGGGGTCCAGAGGCAGCAGTGTGCTAGGGCAGAGGAGCAGGTTAGGATGCTCCTCAATGCCAGGCACCCTAGGTTGGTGTGGGCAGCATGGGCTATTGCACTTGGGAGAAAGATCAAAAGTTCAAGAGATGCTTCTAATTGGGGGTCAAGGGCTGGCCTGAATTGGGAGGAAGAATCCATCCAGCATACCTTGAATATTTGGCTCCAGGCCTCAGTGATTGGTATTTATCCATCGCCATTTATTAGCTATGGTTGGAAAGGAGAACAAGCCCTTTACGGCGTCATGGCTGTGTCTGTGGTGATCAGCACTCTAGCGCCTGACCCTACGCGTACCCTGGCGCTGGTTTGCTGAGGCTGACCACGCGTTCCTCCCACGGGGCCTGGGGCATCAAGTACCAACAGCTATCACAGCAGGAGCCCCTCCCACCCCTTCTTCACTTAAATGATTTGGAGGTGGAAGTCCTGCTGTTGACGCCTCCATCCATCTTTCATGCGCTCCTTGTTACCTTTTTAGTTATAGTCATTGATAAAAATAACAGAGCTAGCTGGAAGCACAGAGAGCTGGGAAAATGGACTGGATTGAAGTAGACCCATAGCCACTGAAGGCCCCTATTCAGAGACATTAGCACCCTGGACATTAGCACATCTGCACCCTGGACTGGAGCAGCAGCAAGGCCAGGCTGGCAGGGGGGAGCAGCTGCCTTTTCCACCCCCTCCTCTCAGTGGGTGCCCTGGTTACCCACAACGTGGCATGCTGCTACCCCTAGTTCTTCCCCCATTGAAATCAATGGCAAGGCTCCTATTGAAGTCAGCAATCCAGGATAAGCCCTTAAAGGCACATACAGTGGCTGCCATGAAAATGGTTGTATTTCTTGGTCTTTGAAAGGAACACAGATGGAGCTCAAGGGGCAGGGTTCAGCCCTAGTTACCAGAATAGGGGACGTGAAAATTACTGTACGGTAGCAGACCAGTGCTCCTTTAGAAACCCTGAGAATACCAGTAGCTGATGCTTCAGGGAAGAAACCCAGTACAGAACAATTTGGAATAAGCAGAATAGCAAGATCCTACAGTCAGCACCACGCCGTTTCCAGTCTCCTCTACCTGAACAGGAGCAACAACTGCATACTTAGCACTTCCGCAGAGCTAGTCACCTTCTGGGTGCTTTAGAGTCATCAGCCAATTAATCCGCACAAAATCCCTGTGGGTGGATCGGTCACAGCCTAGCTATTGTACAAAACCCGGAGTGGATTAGTGCAACTCTGGGTCCTACGCAGGATGTTACACAATCCATGTAGCGCCATGTTGCTCATGGAGCTGCGTGCAGCTGACAGTATTTGATCTGCACTGTATACATGGAGAGGTCTGGGGCAGCTGGAGAGCAGAAGCGGAGCGGTGGGGAACGTAATAGCGATCTGGACCATTGCAGGAAGCTTCTGAGTGGCCTCAGAGGGCTACTGATGAAACTCTACCCCGAAACAGGAGAGAAGGGCAAACAAGCAAGCATGCAATCAAAAATATTACGGCAGTGATCACCTGATGAGATGAGCAAGACCTGCACCACACAGCACCAGGATAAATATCAGTACCAGTCCCAGCATCACCATCATAGGTTCAATACCTACGTGGAAGGGAGAAAACAGATCAGAAAGTGTGTCGATTTTAGGAGATAGGCAATGACGTGACCCCTGCCCCCATGCTAGTGTTACAAAGCCGAGCACCCAAAAATGAGGGGCTGCCTTTTGGTGCTAATTTGGCCTTCTTGCATGCATTAGGACAGGCTTGTCCAACTGGCAGCCTTCAGGCCACATGCAGCCTCTGAGGACTTAACTCACAGCCCATGGGACCACTCCCAAGATCACTCCTGCTGCTGCTGGCACTAGTTTCTCTGGGCTCCCACTACCTCCTTCAGCTACTGCTTCCTACCCCTGCCCTTAGAGGTGAGGCACAGCATCCCTGGGACCTCGGGGAGCCCTTGGATGTGCAGCCTCTGGCCACGCACAAGAGGGACAACCCTGAATAAGGACACGCCCTGGAAATACATCACCACATCCTGCTTTTGTCACTGGACCCCTACTTCATTCAATGCACTGGATGTGTGCAAAAAAGTGTGTGAGCGCATGGCTAAAGGCAAGATCATAATGTAGATGGACGAGGGGACAGAATGAGGGCTGCACCGTCAGTTTTTATTCTCTCACTTGGAGCGCTTGGCTTTACAACCATTTCCTGATGCAGCTTTTAATCCCTTTCCTAAGCTTTTATGAAGAAAAAAAAATCCTAGAAACTGCAATGCAAAATTTTAGCTCATGGACTCCCACTGACTGCCACATTGGTCATCAGAAGGTCTGGGACCTCTAGATCCATAGTGCTACTTGGTGAGCAAAACAACGGAGTAACTGGCAGCAGTAGAAGGCTGTTATCTTCCATGCATACCTCTCAGTAGAAAAGATGGAGCTCCATACGTTGCCAGGATGTTTCACAGCTATGTGCCAGATGGCAAATGAAGGGTGAGACTAGGGACTAGTGTGTTTAGCTCTGGTGTCTGTTGTGTCCTCCTTCTGCCTTACCTTCCCTAATCAGCTCCTGGCTCCCCTCTGCCATTACCCCTTCCTAGCCTCTGCCCATCAGCCCCTGTCACTGCCCACCTCCTTCTTCTTCTGTCCTTTCTCCATTTCTTATGTTCTCCCACTGTGTTGCTATCCTCATCTTCTCCTACACTCCTACACTTCCCAATGAACTCCTCTCCCTTTTCTCCTGCTCTGGTCCTGCTTTATCCCAGGTACTTGTCTTCTCTCTCCCCCAAATTTCCCCTCTAGTCCCTCACCATTTACGATCCATATACAGCACAAGATTTTTTTGGAGGTTTTACAACTTAGTGTACTTAAGTAAACCTGGGATACCAAAAGGCCAGCCCCACCAGCTGACACTAGGCCAACCCCACTGCCAGATTCAGAGTCCCTGCTCCAAAACATGAACTCCTACAATGTTGTTGTGAAGAGCTGCAAGATTTTTTTTTTTTAACACAGGGTAGACAGTCCATTCGCCCTGACCTTGACACTGGAACATTTACATTGAACTTAAATTTCAAAATAGGTCATCCGGAGGCATATTTATGGCCCAGTAATAGGTCGCAGATATAATGGGAAATGTTGGGCAGCGTAATGCGGACGGTGCTATTTCACCTGTTGCTACTAAACAGACTTAGGGGGTTGTTCTCATTCATATGTGTCTTCTCTATATTTAGGCCACTGAGAATTGCACGCTGCTAGCAATCCTTCATTGGTACGGGGCAACCTCTACAACAAGAGTGTTTTGGCCCTTCAAGAGAAGATGGTGGCAGCCTGGGGCTTAGCCCTTCAAGGCAAAGGATTTTGGGAGATGTAGCCCCCAAGACAGACTGGTGGGAGGTGTTGGTCTAGGGCATGCGACAGCGGGATCATGTGGTTAGGACTACATAAAGGGAGGCATTGGGGCAGTTGCATGGAGCTGTGGGAGGCAGGAGGTAGAGAGTTGAAATGGGAGAAGACCAAGGCCTTGGGCAGGATGGTGCTGGTTGGGACTGAGCCTTGTCTAGAGGTTTCAAGTCTGGGCCGCTCCACGAGAGCTGGAGGGGAGTAAGGCAGACACGGTGAGGGTAAAGGACTATTGCAGTGAGAATACCAGACTGGCTTGAAGTCACGAAGGTAAGGCTGGGGGTGGGTGAAGGAACTGGTTTAGCTTTGGCCTGGGAGGAGAAGAGACTTCTCCAGGTAGAGGCTTCTCCCTCCATGTCTTATCACTACCTCTGGCACTAGATTATAACCAGCTCCCTTTGAGATGGTGCTATCACTGAGGAGCTCCCATGAGATGTCATGATGTGTCTGCCTGTGCGCTCTTGTAGCAATACAAAGGAACTTAATTGCTAGGGCTTTAACCCTGAAAGAAACAACATTCAAATTCAACTGCTTTGCCATGCTCCTATTGCTATAGGAGGAAGCAGGTCTAACTACTTATACTGGCATCATTTGATACTCATATACCTGCTATGTCTATCTATCCCCTTACTGCATAAGCTTGCATCAGCTAATCTGGTGCCTCTATTCCTGACAGGCTTTAAACGAACCTGAACTATGGTGACATAACTCTGTTTGTTCCAGGAATAAGATGCCCTGGTTTAAAATGCATTTGCCATGGAAGAGGAGCAGACAAACAACATCGTTACAGCGGATTGAGCCGATCTTCAATAAGTTTCCCTTTCTTCCCTCTGTCTTCTGTATGTCCATACCTTCTGGCATATGAGCCTGCCTGAAGCCCTATTATGTATCCCCGGTATGAGGAATATTATTTCTGTGTATCTAGACTGCTTTAGATAACAAGCTACACTTGCTGTGGTGGGTTCAGGCAGAAGATAGACTTGGACGTAGAGTTGTCCCACTTTAGCTAATAGTTATAGTAAATGAATTTAATTAATTGGTGCTCTCTCTTCTGTGTGGAGTCTCCTACTTAGATCTGATTTCAGCACTTTTTAAAGATCCATTTTCAATTGATTGCTTGCTGATGTTAAGCCAGGTCCTGGAAGCATCCCCTTAGCTCAAAATGATATAGCTCATCCTGAGCAGGGTCTTTATTTTGTGTAGCAGTTGCTCAGTTTTGTGGTCATATATATAGAAGAGACCCAGGGTTTGCTTTCCATGCCTCAATGAGGCCGTCATACTCTTCTAAAAAACAGCCAGACCGAAGTCAGCTTCTGCATGTCTAGCATCACCACCAAGACCTGACTTCGTCATACTAGCTGGAGGCTGTTGCCTGTGCTGTGCCAGAGAGAGAGGGTGCTGGTGTTGTAAAATGGAAAAACCTTTACCAGTGGTCACATTAAAAAATCACCTGAAGGGAAGCTTAAAGCTTAGGGGTTGGACTGCTCTCTGTCACTGGGAATAAATGGGATGTGGATTCCCAATTGCATGCTCAATTGGGAATCCCAGACCCGATGTCTACCTCTCTGCATAGGCACTGCCTGGAAGCAAAGCACTATGCTATAGCACTGCATGCTTGCTGCACCTCTCTGCTAGGGTGAACAGAAAGCATTGATTCACACCGGATGGTTAGCACTTAGCAGGAAAGTTCATTTTGTGTAGGACTCTCAAAACAACAGAAGCCAAAACTCATGACATCCTTTGGAGTATCCTCCCCCATTTTCCTGATTTGCTGAATGGCAACATCAGTAAGCCTGTCTGTCTCAAGTACCACTGCAAGATAATGCCGAAACCAGAAATAGGACCCAGGAGCCTTGATCTCTCTTCTCCACTAGCCCAACCACTTGACAAAGACTATCTTGAGCTAAAACCACACGTCCAACCCTCTCAGACCAGGGGCCAGGCTGTGACCTGGATTGGATACCACCAGTAAAAGTGAATCTTAGAAATAAAGACTAACCACTATTGACAAATGTTTGAAGCTTTATATTTCTGAGTAGGTATTAAGCACTAATTCTGATTCTTCTGTGAAACCGATGGTTGTAAGTGCAGCAGGACTGGCCCCTAAGTATAATTACAGAAATTGTCAGCATAACTCTGAAAGGTGGGATTATGATTTCTACCTAATGGATAAAGGCCAGGCCTATAGTTGTAAATCAATGTAGCTCTGACCCCAGTAGGACTAGACTGCTATATACCCGCTATTGGCCTGGCCAGGAAAAATAGGCATAACTCTGTGTTGCCACTAAATACCTTAACTGTGGCCTAGGAGTTATCCTCTCCTAGGGCTTTGGCCTTCAGCTGCAACTCTCTTATTGCACCCTTATTACCGCAGTGCAAAGGCAAAAAGGCAAGATTGGTACCAAATCTCCAACATATCCAGCCAAGCTTCAATGACTGCTGTTGTGCAGAGCCTTTGCTTGCCACTTCTGTAACCAGCTACACCTCAAATAATTTTCAGTGATTATTTTTTCTTGCTGAGATAAGCTCCAGTGATCCTTACAGCCTGCTAATTAGCTATGTGGAGAAGCTGCTGCTAATAGGGACAGCCAACTGATTTGGGCCTTTAATCCTTTTGGTGCACAAAACAGTTATTGCCATTTAGGCCACAGTGTAAACTCTGCATGCGCTAATACATGCACTTATTCCATTTTCAGTGAGGGATAAGCTTCCCTTAATTTACCATGGGGTACTATCACATGCAGAGGCAGGTACTACGGAGTAGCTGATGCTGTGGAAATTCACACCTTAGCTTACTTTGCAGTCACCGATTCACCTGCCGACTTCCTAGCTGCATATTCACTTCTGCCTGAGTACATAGCAGTTGAGGAACCATGCTGCTAGGTACTCTACAAAGACACAGGAGAAGTCATCCTTGCCACTCACTGACCACAGTAGACAACACAGCTGATAATCAGTGACAATAAATGCATAGCAGCAATGATTCTAAAACTATTTTGTATTCCTGTTTGCCACTGGGCATGGGCTTTATCCTATAGAAACTCCCATAACACGTGGGGTAAGGGGGAAATATGCAATGCACAAACAGAGAAATGACTGCTACTTTCTAGTCTTTCCTGCTTTTCTGCGAGGTAGATGGGACTCTTCAAAATTGTATGGGGCTTAGGTGGAGTGGAGGGAGACAGGAGTTATTGTGCTATTAGGGGAAAGGACAGAGCAAGTGGAGGGCTGAAAATGGAGACCAAGGTTAGTGATGAAGAATGCAGCTGGGGGTGGGAGGAAGCCAGAAAAGAGCCAAGCTGGCAAGAGAAGGTAACATTTAAAACTGGAACTTGTGCAGTCACAGTCTGATGGGGGCACTTGAGATGGGCCTTGCTCAATGGTCTAGGTCCAGATATCCTGGACTTTCAGGCCATTTGACTTGGTACATGGTGGACTAAGCCAAACTCTTGGGTCAGAACAAGTTTCCAGTTCGGGGAGGGTTCAGATCCTGGTCTTGGGTGCCTGCAGATTTGACCCACCTCTGCATAAACCCAGTATTTCATATCTTACCTCCACTGCATACGCCGGTCTGATCAAACCAGCAGCCAGAGTCTGGTCTTGGTGGGGATCCTCCAGGGAAGTGTATCGGTCGGCCTAGGAACTGCACCGATTTAGCAGACATGTCCACCAAGTAGGTTGGAAATAGCTGGTTCCCTTGGCCCACTGTGTCCAATACCATATAGTTGTTCAGGCCCTGCCCTCCGCTGTCTGTGCATATCCTCTGGCTGAATCCAGGGAAGTCCAGGTTTTTGATATTTTCTGACAGCATTGGTCCTGAAACTGGGTCCCTTTCCTTTTGGGCATTCTCAAGAGCCTTGGCCATGAAGTAGATGGCATCGTAGATTGTTCCAAACAGTGGAGAGACCTGAAAACACAGTAGAAATTAAGTTAATGCTACACTGACACCAGTATCGAAGCACTCCCCCGCTATTCATCTAATTTAAAGCTCACAGTCAACAGGGCACTGGTCTATGACTAAGGAGACGGGTTCGATTTCCTGCTTTGCCACCTGGGTGATTGTAGGGGTGTCTTCCTTTCCCTTGCCCATGCACTTCTCCAGGCAGTTTCACTGGGCACCATCCAAAGGCTAAGATACATTCAAGGGACAGCGAGTAGCTGGATTTCTTTGCTAGGTGTCCTCCCTTGGAAGCCTAGTTATTGACCTGTAACCTGCACTCCTGTTCCTGTTTCCTCATGATTTGTCCCACAGAAGTAACGGTTGTACATTTGGTGACTACTCTCAAGTCACTGCAGTGAGGCTTGCAGCTCCTGGGGGGCCTAGGCCTGCCATCAGCATATAACGATTAGATTTTGCTACACACTTTCTGTGCCTCCCAGGGCGAGTTGCTTAAGTGCTGCAATGACACATAAAGTATGTGAGACCCTAATTTAAAGCCTTGAACTAGCTGTTGCCTAATCCTGGCCTCTAAATGCCAACATGAACTTTTCCTAGGCCTCTAAAGTAATGGGGCTCCAAGTGGCTCTTAGCTAAACCCAAATGTATTAACGTATGGATGCTTTTATTTCTTTCAAACAACTTTTTACAAAGATGCTGTGAAACTGCTGTGTTGCAGGAAGGGCTGAGACCACAACGTTCATCTCTGCAGCCATTTTCAAAACGTCACAAAGCACTTGGTCTTCTAAAGGGGCACCCCAGGGTTTGCACCTGTGGGATCCCAGGGACCATGTAGCTTATCTCCACCATACCATTAGGCCCTTCTTTCAAAGCACAGTTTATTCTTAAAACCCACAAAATAATACCAAAATGGAGCTATTTCCTTAGGCAAAGGAGGCTTTGAGGCCTAGAGGCTGTTCCTTTTTATCCTTCCTTTCTGCTTCAGGGTCTGCTGCAGAAGCCTCCCCCCATCCAATCACATTCCCTGCTGTCCCACTGGTGGTTTTTGTAATTAATTGGTTGATTGATCTCAAATGGGAGTAGTTGATTAGTTTTAGGTTAGGGTAGGCCGAACTCCCATTTTAAGATCCAGCCAGCCAGTTACAATCACAGTGTAAAACCTCAAAACGCTGATCAAGCAATGGCCTCGCCTTACTGTTTCAACAAATCCATTGGGTCTTTTCCCTTCTGGACAAAACTGAGTTCTGGTCCTACTGCATATAGCCCTTAATAGGCTCCCTCAAAGATGCCTTTTTATCCTCCATGACCTTCCAACCCAGCTGTGCTCCACAGAAGTAAAACAGCTGGAGTATCTCAAATGCAGATTCTATTAGGCGTAGAGGATTCTTGGTAACATCTTGCCAAAGTAATGTGGACAGTGTTTATTTCAAAGTGCACAACATCTTTTTCCAATCGCATCTAGCTTCCTCATCCCTTGCTTGACACCTAGTTAATCAATGACCCCTTTAGCCAACCAGGGGGTACAAGTGACTCCCAAGGTAGAAAAAGTGCTTACCTGTTCGGTTTCTAGCTCCATTGGGATTTCACCACTTTCTTTAGCTTCTCTGAATGCATCATAAAATGTCCTTTCTTCAGCCTCCATCGTGATAGTCAGTACAGCATCGTATGCCTCCTGGAGCTTACGGTTGTTGTCAAAAGCATAGAACGAATTGTTTTGGTAAGGGAGACTATAAAGTAAAGTGTCGTATGGAACAAAGACGTATCTTCCATCTGTTATTCCCATTTCATGAGCTCTTGTGAGCAAGGCCGCCTGTTCTTCCCCTCCAATGAGCACCGAATGCATGCACATAATGATAACTAAAACAAGAAAATCAGAGAGAGCATTATTGAGTTTTCTTATTTCTGCACAAAAAAATAGAAGCATAGAAACATCAAATCCAACACAGCTCCATCCCACACATAATGCATTTGCGCAGGGGGCTGAGATCTGGTGGGCTGGTTAGCTGGAGGCTGGAAAATCTGAAGCTTGGGTCTGTCTATACGATGTACGTGCTATAGAGCATGATGATTTTTTTTTAGGGAGGCCACAAGCCAAGCACGTTGTCTGCTCAGCCCAATGATGGGGCATGCTGAGACTGTCAGCTCAGATGGATTTTACAAGCTGTAAGCTGGGAACACTGGGAAGAGAGTCTGTGTAAAAAAGCAACTTCTTGGGCAGTGCAGGGACAAATCTAAAAGAGGAAAAAAACCTTTTTGTGAGTCTCTTCCTGCATAGTGAAAGAAAGCAGAACTGCTGTGGTCTTTGTGGAAGGCCCTGGGACCTTGCTAAAGGAGCTGAGGCTTGCCAGTGACTCCATTGGGCTTTGGATGGAGCCATAAAGATATCTCCACCCAACTCTCCTTAAATAAGCTCTGTGGGTTTTATGGTAGACTTCTGGACTTGGATGGGAAGAAGGCAGGGCAGGGTGGCACCTTAGGAACCGTGAATAATATTCAGAGCATCGGATGAAGCAGACTGTCACCTATGAAAGCTTATGCCTCTCTGAAGCACTTAGTCGCAAAGGTGCCATCCTGCCCTACCTTCTTCTTGACTGCAGGCTAACACAGCTAACTACCATGTGATAAGGTTATTTCTACTGTTTTAGGAAAATGTCAGACAGGCCCATGTCTGGGATGTTTTGGATAAGGATGTCCCTGCCATGAGCAGGAGGTTGGAGTAAATGACATCCTGAGGTCCTTCCCAATGCATAGCAGCAATGATTCTAAAACTATTTTGTATTCCTGTTTGCCACTGGGCATGGGCTTTATCCTATAGAAACTCCCATAACACGTGGGGTAAGGGGGAAATATGCAATGCACAAACAGAGAAATGACTGCTACTTTCTAGTCTTTCCTGCTTTTCTGCGAGGTAGATGGGACTCTTCAAAATTGTATGGGGCTTAGGTGGAGTGGAGGGAGACAGGAGTTATTGTGCTATTAGGGGAAAGGACAGAGCAAGTGGAGGGCTGAAAATGGAGACCAAGGTTAGTGATGAAGAATGCAGCTGGGGGTGGGAGGAAGCCAGAAAAGAGCCAAGCTGGCAAGAGAAGGTAACATTTAAAACTGGAACTTGTGCAGTCACAGTCTGATGGGGGCACTTGAGATGGGCCTTGCTCAATGGTCTAGGTCCAGATATCCTGGACTTTCAGGCCATTTGACTTGGTACATGGTGGACTAAGCCAAACTCTTGGGTCAGAACAAGTTTCCAGTTCGGGGAGGGTTCAGATCCTGGTCTTGGGTGCCTGCAGATTTGACCCACCTCTGCATAAACCCAGTATTTCATATCTTACCTCCACTGCATACGCCGGTCTGATCAAACCAGCAGCCAGAGTCTGGTCTTGGTGGGGATCCTCCAGGGAAGTGTATCGGTCGGCCTAGGAACTGCACCGATTTAGCAGACATGTCCACCAAGTAGGTTGGAAATAGCTGGTTCCCTTGGCCCACTGTGTCCAATACCATATAGTTGTTCAGGCCCTGCCCTCCGCTGTCTGTGCATATCCTCTGGCTGAATCCAGGGAAGTCCAGGTTTTTGATATTTTCTGACAGCATTGGTCCTGAAACTGGGTCCCTTTCCTTTTGGGCATTCTCAAGAGCCTTGGCCATGAAGTAGATGGCATCGTAGATTGTTCCAAACAGTGGAGAGACCTGAAAACACAGTAGAAATTAAGTTAATGCTACACTGACACCAGTATCGAAGCACTCCCCCGCTATTCATCTAATTTAAAGCTCACAGTCAACAGGGCACTGGTCTATGACTAAGGAGACGGGTTCGATTTCCTGCTTTGCCACCTGGGTGATTGTAGGGGTGTCTTCCTTTCCCTTGCCCATGCACTTCTCCAGGCAGTTTCACTGGGCACCATCCAAAGGCTAAGATACATTCAAGGGACAGCGAGTAGCTGGATTTCTTTGCTAGGTGTCCTCCCTTGGAAGCCTAGTTATTGACCTGTAACCTGCACTCCTGTTCCTGTTTCCTCATGATTTGTCCCACAGAAGTAACGGTTGTACATTTGGTGACTACTCTCAAGTCACTGCAGTGAGGCTTGCAGCTCCTGGGGGGCCTAGGCCTGCCATCAGCATATAACGATTAGATTTTGCTACACACTTTCTGTGCCTCCCAGGGCGAGTTGCTTAAGTGCTGCAATGACACATAAAGTATGTGAGACCCTAATTTAAAGCCTTGAACTAGCTGTTGCCTAATCCTGGCCTCTAAATGCCAACATGAACTTTTCCTAGGCCTCTAAAGTAATGGGGCTCCAAGTGGCTCTTAGCTAAACCCAAATGTATTAACGTATGGATGCTTTTATTTCTTTCAAACAACTTTTTACAAAGATGCTGTGAAACTGCTGTGTTGCAGGAAGGGCTGAGACCACAACGTTCATCTCTGCAGCCATTTTCAAAACGTCACAAAGCACTTGGTCTTCTAAAGGGGCACCCCAGGGTTTGCACCTGTGGGATCCCAGGGACCATGTAGCTTATCTCCACCATACCATTAGGCCCTTCTTTCAAAGCACAGTTTATTCTTAAAACCCACAAAATAATACCAAAATGGAGCTATTTCCTTAGGCAAAGGAGGCTTTGAGGCCTAGAGGCTGTTCCTTTTTATCCTTCCTTTCTGCTTCAGGGTCTGCTGCAGAAGCCTCCCCCCATCCAATCACATTCCCTGCTGTCCCACTGGTGGTTTTTGTAATTAATTGGTTGATTGATCTCAAATGGGAGTAGTTGATTAGTTTTAGGTTAGGGTAGGCCGAACTCCCATTTTAAGATCCAGCCAGCCAGTTACAATCACAGTGTAAAACCTCAAAACGCTGATCAAGCAATGGCCTCGCCTTACTGTTTCAACAAATCCATTGGGTCTTTTCCCTTCTGGACAAAACTGAGTTCTGGTCCTACTGCATATAGCCCTTAATAGGCTCCCTCAAAGATGCCTTTTTATCCTCCATGACCTTCCAACCCAGCTGTGCTCCACAGAAGTAAAACAGCTGGAGTATCTCAAATGCAGATTCTATTAGGCGTAGAGGATTCTTGGTAACATCTTGCCAAAGTAATGTGGACAGTGTTTATTTCAAAGTGCACAACATCTTTTTCCAATCGCATCTAGCTTCCTCATCCCTTGCTTGACACCTAGTTAATCAATGACCCCTTTAGCCAACCAGGGGGTACAAGTGACTCCCAAGGTAGAAAAAGTGCTTACCTGTTCGGTTTCTAGCTCCATTGGGATTTCACCACTTTCTTTAGCTTCTCTGAATGCATCATAAAATGTCCTTTCTTCAGCCTCCATCGTGATAGTCAGTACAGCATCGTATGCCTCCTGGAGCTTACGGTTGTTGTCAAAAGCATAGAACGAATTGTTTTGGTAAGGGAGACTATAAAGTAAAGTGTCGTATGGAACAAAGACGTATCTTCCATCTGTTATTCCCATTTCATGAGCTCTTGTGAGCAAGGCCGCCTGTTCTTCCCCTCCAATGAGCACCGAATGCATGCACATAATGATAACTAAAACAAGAAAATCAGAGAGAGCATTATTGAGTTTTCTTATTTCTGCACAAAAAAATAGAAGCATAGAAACATCAAATCCAACACAGCTCCATCCCACACATAATGCATTTGCGCAGGGGGCTGAGATCTGGTGGGCTGGTTAGCTGGAGGCTGGAAAATCTGAAGCTTGGGTCTGTCTATACGATGTACGTGCTATAGAGCATGATGATTTTTTTTTAGGGAGGCCACAAGCCAAGCACGTTGTCTGCTCAGCCCAATGATGGGGCATGCTGAGACTGTCAGCTCAGATGGATTTTACAAGCTGTAAGCTGGGAACACTGGGAAGAGAGTCTGTGTAAAAAAGCAACTTCTTGGGCAGTGCAGGGACAAATCTAAAAGAGGAAAAAAACCTTTTTGTGAGTCTCTTCCTGCATAGTGAAAGAAAGCAGAACTGCTGTGGTCTTTGTGGAAGGCCCTGGGACCTTGCTAAAGGAGCTGAGGCTTGCCAGTGACTCCATTGGGCTTTGGATGGAGCCATAAAGATATCTCCACCCAACTCTCCTTAAATAAGCTCTGTGGGTTTTATGGTAGACTTCTGGACTTGGATGGGAAGAAGGCAGGGCAGGGTGGCACCTTAGGAACCGTGAATAATATTCAGAGCATCGGATGAAGCAGACTGTCACCTATGAAAGCTTATGCCTCTCTGAAGCACTTAGTCGCAAAGGTGCCATCCTGCCCTACCTTCTTCTTGACTGCAGGCTAACACAGCTAACTACCATGTGATAAGGTTATTTCTACTGTTTTAGGAAAATGTCAGACAGGCCCATGTCTGGGATGTTTTGGATAAGGATGTTCCTGCCATGAGCAGGAGGTTGGAGTAAATGACATCCTGAGGTCCTTCCCAGCCCTACTTTTCTATAATCCTAAGATTCAACACCTCTCTAAACTGTGTTGATTACATAGGTGACTGGTAGGGGGTGCACAGGGGTGTACATGCCCCCCCTGATGGCCGACACAGTAGGGCTGGTGTCCCCCCGACAGGGTTGGTGGCTTCTGCAGGTGCCCCCTCCCCTCCCAGACTCAGGAGGCACCAGTCACTCATGGCTGATTATCATCAAGTTGCTGCCGGAGACGATCGCAAAGCATGCATTTCTTTATCACAGTTAACTAGGGAAATATTGTAAATGAAAGTTGTTCACCCAGAGATAGATTAGGAGGCATAAATTATTCAGAAGGAACTTGGTACCATTTTATTTTTAATTGTAGATAGAGTAATATGACATGCTCACCTCAGAGCGGTAATGAATGTGTCTACAAGGCAGACACGAGAAACCAGGGTAGCGACTGCAATTATAGGGCTGGAATCTAGCAACTGTCTCTATAATTAAATGTGCCTGACAGCATGAGCCCTCCCTATGAGCACTTCTGGAAGTCAGTATCTAAATCCAGCTCCTGGGTAGACTGTGTGATCTGATCACTGGCCGGGGGACCAAGAAGGTCTTGAGTCCCAAATGTTGTGCTAACATTGATTTCCTGTGTGACCTCGTACAAGCCTTTACTTGTGCATCCGTGTCCTCATCAGCTAAAGGCAGGTGATGCTCCTGTCCCTCACTGGGCTGTGGTGAAGATTAGTGGTTAGACCAGAGCAAAAGGGTTTGAATTGGAAAGAGTTTACTTTCTTTTTTCACACAAGCTCAGCTGAATCCTTGATGTCTGAAGAGCACTGAGTAGGCGATTATGGCTAACGGGTGCATCAGAGAAGGCTCAGGCCAGGTTGGCTAAACTTCCCCTAGAGCTCACCACACATTTATTTCTTCCATTTGTCCTCCCTTTGGGGGCCATTGACCATCCCTCTTCCTCCCTGTGTCACTTCAGCTACCAGTCCCAAATAAGGGTCTCTTTCTCCATCCCAATCTGACTCCTCAATTGTGAACTCACTCTAGAGTCATCTCCATCTTTTTCTATTATACTTTTCCCACCTACTATCACTATGGAAGACCCTTCAAATTAGGGATCCAGCAAACCAACCAACTCTTTTATTATAGCTGAAGCCCTGCTGGGGATTGCCCAGGATGCTTTGAGCTCTTCTAGTGCAAAAAAAGCCCTCAGGCTTCTCGTGAAGGAAGGAAGGTCTATGGGACCGTCTTCTTTTCACTCTGCCACCAACACTCATAGAACTGGCTGGAAGAAACTATATGGCGCAGCTGCCATCTTTCTGAGGACATGGCTGCATGTCACCCAGAGATGCATCCTACAAGCTCTCACCTCAATAGGAAGCTGAAATTCTAACTGTGGTGAGCCAAATGGTCTTTTAATCACAGGCCTACTCTGAGCCTGGACCCTCCAAGAGGCACTATACCCCAAGAAAGTTTGCTGCCCATCGGGCAAAAGTGAGAAGCAAGGAGCTGTGGCTGACCACTGGGTCGTCAGGGGTGAGAGGACCTCTTGTGTGCCTCCATACTGTGTATGCACCACTATACAATGGCCAGCCAAGATTTGGCCCTTTCCATTTGAAGAACACTAAGCATTTGGATCTACTTCAAGGTTAAAACCATAAGGGTCTCGATTCCTTCCCCTCCCCTTGCACCGTTTCTGTCTTGGATAGGTGACGCACCTGTGAGGACAACTCCCAAGTCGCTGAATCTGAAACTTCAGTCTGAATTGGTCCTTTCATCCAAGACCAAATCTAAATCAATCCTAGGCTGAATTTTTGCACTGCTTTCTTCACACACTCCTATTTCTGAGATTGTATTAGCTCCTGGTATATCTTAGATTGTATTAGCTCCTGACATAAAACACTTATTTCTAATGCTGGTATATGTATAACTTAAATGCCTAAATGCCCCTTCAGTTAGCAAAACATACCTCTGTGGCTCATTCTCTACAGCTCTATCACTCCATTGTATAGTTTAGGGCCACAATCTTAAAATATACCGCATTATGTCCATCCACGCTGAACAAAATAAGACAGGTCATAGAATTCACGCACCCAAGGACTTTGAGAAAGTAAGATATGAAATAGCAGGGATGCTGCTATTTCATATGCCTTGGTACAGGATTTTTCTCATTGCTCCTGCCTTTCTGTAACACTGTGCTATCTCTGGAGTCCATCTTCAATCTAACTTTTTTATCACCATGGGAGCTTTGAAAGGATGTGCTCGAACTAAAGAATAGAAATGGTCAAAAGAAAAGGTGAACTGTATCTGGGATCTAACCAGCCAGTAGCCTCTTTGTACAAGTTGCAAGGTCATTTTTAGATAGGCCTCTGCTAAGTGCTATCTTCTCAAATGATCTGGGACCGACCTTCAGCTGCTGTAAATCACATCATCAC
>NW_005842013.1:896683-922238 GCF_000455745.1 Alligator sinensis | reverse complement strand
GGAGTACTACAAGATGTTTGAATGGTTGAAGGAAGTCTCAGTTACAAACAGGTGCAATCCTGGCTCTGCTGGAGTCAATACTAAAACTCCCATTGACTTTGATGGGGTTGGGATTGCACTCTGTATATTTTTAATCTTCTAGGTAAAATAAATACCAAACTAGCAAAAAAAATATATATATATATATATATATAAAACACTTACTTCTAATGCTTTTAACGCCTGCAATCTCCTTCAAAGCCTTGTCAGTGTCTTTGTCCCCATTACCCATAGATGTTACAATTCCTACAGGAAGTCCTTCATTCCTGAAAGCCCTAGCCAGCTGGTACGCCGTGTCCACCCAGATATCCTCCTTCGAAGAGATGATGCCAATGTGAGCCCAGTGAAAGTATTTCATTAAGATGTATAAAACTCTGATTGGGGAAGGCAAGGTCCTTGCAAGTGTATGCTCATTTATGGCAGGATCCAGCTCAGAGTTGATGCACGTCCATGAGAAGATGGCTTTATTCCAATTACTCCCTAACAATGTAGCAACATCACAGTAGCCAGGGTTCAGAGGCCCTACAAAAACTGATGAAACTGTTTCAAAGTCAAGGAATCTAGCCAGGGCTTTGGACGTTTCACATCCTTCTTGTAGGAGTATGTAATCCAACTCCTGGTCAAGATCTAAAGAAGGGTCTTCATTTATTCGGTCCACTGCTAACTTAGCAGCCACTTCAGGAAAGGCTTTGGAAAAGAAGGGGTCACAATCCCAGGGTCCTACTAGTCCCATTTTAAAGACTTCACAATGTACTGGACAGCTAAGCATGATTATGCCCAAAACCAGCCACCCCAGAGCCTCCAAAAATGAAGATGTCCGATAGGACCTCAAAACACTGGACTGATGCAATCTAATGTGCTTCCACAGCACCCGGAACAAGCTGTTAAAACACAGCGGGAGAAAGGACATTGTCTTACAGCAGGTTAGAGCCAAGCTGAATTCTTCAGGAGCCCATACGGTGTTCTGCCAGCTGTTGGAAGAAAAGCAGACTGCATTTACCTTTCTTGTGGTTACATTGTGTGTGTATTTGCAGCTGTTCTGTTTGCAAATGCAGCACTCACATTCATCATGATACAAGTTTAAGCAGGCTTTCTAGGGGATACAAACATTTGCTACTACAGTTTCACTCTTCTTTTTCCCATGATACTATTTTATTGTATATTATATTATTGATATTTATTATTAATAACATTCATTATTATTAATCCTAACAATAAGTATCACAATAATAAATTGTCTTAGATTATATAATACTTAGGATTAGAGAGCAAAATGTACTTGCATTCATTCTGAAATGCACAATCGCTGTAATACTAAATCAGTAATTATTTTTATTCTGGGAGGCATATTTTTAAATCCATATTGCCTTTGTTTATTGAAGCAAACAATATGAAGCCAACTTATCCACTGAAATGAAACATTTAATTCTACTGAAGGGTGGATTGCAAACAAAAATAAAATCCATGAAAGAGACTATAAAGGTGAAATGGGATTGATCGCATAGACTTTGCAGAACGTCTTACTGATTTTGAGTGTATAAAGAATGAAGGTTCAAATCCCATGTGTGCATAACTATAGAGCATATAGATCAAATGAGAACTTTTTGTGCAGTGTGTTGCATTTTAAACCCGGTAAAATGAAGGTTGGAGAGAAAGATAATCACAGTGCGGAGAAAAAGAAGGATTAAGGTCTGTTAAGTAACACTCAAGCACAGAGACTGTAAAGGGATGTGCCATCATTATTCCTTTAAAATATAAAGATCAACTCCCACAAATACCCTGAGAATATGAACCTTTCTAGTCACATCCAGGCTCCAACATCAGAAACCCCCAGCAATTTCCCCACTTTTTTCTTTACAATAAAATGTCATTTTGTTTGAAAAGTTGGCTGATCAGAGTAGATTTGCTCTCTAAAATGAGCAGACACCCTCTACTCACCGGGTCACCAGTGCATTCTTGCAGCCGTGTTGCTATCCTAGATCATCTGTCCCGGAGATGCAAAATACCGAATTGCGGGGAACCCACGGTCCAGCATGTTCTAGAAATACGCTCCACAGATTCTGTAGCCCAAGGGAAATAATCCTCCTGAATAAATCACCCTACAGACAATCAGCTCCAGGTTAGCGGCAGGGCTACTTCTTGAAACCTGGTCCGGGTATAGGTAAAGGCAATGCATGTTCAGCACCAGGGACAGTTCTCGCCTTGGGACTCCTGATGGCTGATGATGAGGCGTCTCCAAACACTCATTACATGGCACCGGGTAGTTGAATAAAGGGGGTTGAATTCTCCACACCCCATGCAGAGTCAAAAGGCTTCCTGATCATACGTGGCATAAGTGATCCTCTGGTTCCAGGTGTTTTGTGTTGCGATAGCTCCTCAAAGCCTACCCCTGACCCCAAATTCAGCCCCTGTGGGGCTCTACTGGTGCCCCCCTCTGAACTGTCTGTGCACAGGCTCGCTCACATTTAACTTCAACCAGTAATTGCAGGCATGCCATATTAAGGCTCTGCCCTTGGATTAGTGGGATTTAGTTCTTGGGAGCTCCTTTTGTTGCACTGACCCCTGCAGCAGCTCCTTAAATCTCCCTGCATCCGCAGCGGGGACAACAACTGTTCTTTCCAGTAAGGGCTTGGCTTGGGGGAGGCCAGGGGGAGACTGTGCATTTCTACATCTGCCCAAACTAGGAAGTCTCTGAAAATAATTTAGTAGCAGCTGTTGGACTGATTGCCCATGGGATAGGCAGGAATGTCCTGTTCAGTTTTTTAGTTGCTCAGAATTGAAAGGGAGTTATTTTCCCATCAGCCAAAGCAACTGCTTAATGTGTAGTATAATCTATAATCACAACCAGTGCTTCTGCAGAGCCTTTTTTTATTATAGTGAGAGGCTGTGTCTTTTCTCCTCATCTGCTCATTAGTTTCCTCTCGTGGCCCTGATTCAGCAGTGTTTGTGAGAAAGTGCCTAATTTTAAAGAGCCAAGTAGTCCTACTGAATTCAGTGGGACTGCTCAGTGCTCATATGCTTAAAGTTGGATAAATGCTTAGGAGCCAGGCAGACCTGAGGCCTATATTTAGCACATTGCTTTCTAAGCTGCTATTTTGAGAAATAAGCACATTAAAGAGACAAGGTCTTATGTTTTGTGCAACGGGATATACTGCTAGGGGGTTTTTTTCTTGTAGGTAAATATTTAGATGGACACAGCGTTGTGTTCAAACAACAGAACTGAAGTCCTTGCTGTTTGTAGCTTTAAAATATTATTTTTAAAACCCAGCTTTTTCCACAAGGGATAAAAGCTTTTTGATTTTGAAAAGAAAGCTGAGGTCTGAGTTTACCTAGCGTCAGCTCACAATTTTTGGATCTCATTATGCCTTTTTCAGCAAGATTAAAAAGCTATCTATTACCAGAACTATCCTCCCCGTGTAAAATGTTTAAGAGCCACGATTAACTCTGTGTATAACCTTTTATTTAGTTTTTTGGATAAATGAAATAGATTGAGCTTCTAAGTCTCTTGTTATATATCATGTTTTTGAAACTTTAAATCATTCTGGTATCTCTCCTCTGAACCTTTTCTAATGTTTTAATGATTCCTGTGAAGTATGGATTTCAGAGCTGGACACAGTTTTCGGTAATATATCACTAGTGAGTGAGACCATACAGAGGTAAATCCACCCCTCTTCAGCTACTAGATATGATCCGAATTATAAAGACTGCATTGGCCACTTAGCTACAGCATCAACTAGGGGCTCATGTTCAGTTGGTTATCTGCTATTGCGTGCAAGTTCTTTTTTCCTGAGTTCTGTGATACGGTACCCTATCTTGTGAAGGTTATCTAAAACCTTTGACCCTAAACAAAGTGCCCAATTTTGTTTTTTGGCTGTATTAAACCATGTTGTTCAAAGATGTCAATCTCACCAAGAATTCCAGGTCGGTTCAGTATCAGTTGCACATATTACAAGTAATGATCCTCACAAGTCTATGAAATGTCTATGAAATGAAATAAAGTAAGATATAGAATAGCACTGGGGCAAGAATGGATTCTTGCAGGACCCCACTAGAAATATTCCTGTTGGCTGAAGAAATCTCATTTACTTTTATCTTTTTCAGTTGACTTGTTAACCAGTTCTGAATCCATATTCACATGGGCTGCACTGATGCTTGTACATAGCATTCATTATTTTTATCAGGATGTTAGGCTGTCTTTGAGACTGGGGATGGGATATAAGGAAAAACTTCTTCACAGTTTATGTGACCAGACTCTGGAATAGACTCCCAATGGGGGTGGTGCAGGCACCTACTTTGGTCATCTTCAAAAAGAGACTGGACTCGCACCTTGCTGGGGTTATTTGACCCCAGAAGTCTTCCCTGCACAGAGCAGGGGGGCTGGACCTACTGATCGCATGAGGTCCCCTCCAGCCCGAAACTTCTGTAAATCTGTGAATGTCACTGCACAGCTATACATCTGCAAGTCTTGCCTTTGTACATCTGTAAGTCTGGCTTCAGTAGTACTCAGAGTTTTACAACAGATTTTGATGAAAAGGATAATTTTACATTTAAATGAGGCAATTAGTGGAATATAAAATAAAATGCAACATGGGTTTACCAAAAGCTGATCATGCTAGACTAGTAGGTAATAGGTTTCTTTGATAAGATAACTTACTTTCTAGATGCAAGAAATGTGGATCTTCTCATCTCTCAGGCCTTCAATGAAGCACTGATATGCTACCACATAGGGGATTATTAGGTAAGATGAAGAGACGAGGATTAGTAGAGGGGTTCTAATAGGGGAAAGGAGTTAACTCAAAAGGAGACAGAAATGTATTGGTTTGAAAGGGGAGATAGTAGACCAAAGGAACGTTACTAGTGGAATTCCTCAAGGATCAGTTTTGAGATGGATTCTGTTTAAATATCTTCACTAATAACTTTGGCATGCATTAGGACTGTACTGATGATATTTGCTAATTGGACAAAGTTGGGAGGCTGTATTGCAAATACCAGATGAAACAATTCATAGATTCATAGATTCATAGATGTTAGGGTTGGAAGTGACCTCAATAGATCATCGAGTCCGACCCCCTGCATAGGCAGGAAAGAGTGCTGGGTTCAGATGACCCCAACCAGATGCCCATCTAACCTCCTCTTGAAGACCCCCAGGGTAGGGGAGAGCACCACCTCCCTTGGGAGCCCGTTCCAGATTTTGGCCACTCTAACTGTGAAGAAGTTCCTCCTAATGTCCAGTATAAATCTGCTTTCTGCTAGCTTGGATGACTCTATGGACCAGATGGATGACTCTATGGACCAGAGGTAATGTAAAAGGTATGAAACTCAATAGTACAGTCCTCAAGTGCAAGAGGATGCACTTGAGGACTAATACAAATTTTTGCTGTAACCTGGGAATTCATCAAGTAGAAATGACTGAGGTGGACTTGGATGTATTTGTCATCCACAGCATGGCTATAAGCTGCCAATGTGATGCAGTCTTGGAAAGGGTGATCCATAACATAGCAATCGAGATATTTCCAGTACAGGCAGAAACATTGGTGCCATTGTACAAGAACTTGGGTAGGGACCCATCTAGAATATTGTGTACAACTCCAGTCATCTGTATTTAAGAAAGATTAAGTGAAACTGAAAATTGTACAGAAAAGGATTACTAGGATGATTGGGGGAATGGAGATCCTAGCCAAGAAAAGGAAACTGAAAAACTTGGCTTGTGTAGCTTAGCAAAGCAAAGGCTAAAGGGTGCATAGTGGCTGTCTATACATTGGGGAGTAAGCACCAAGATGGAGAAAGCAAAGTTTAAGGTAAAAGACAGCATTGCTACAAGACTAAATGGGTATAAATAGAGACCAGGCATACGTTTTCAGCAAGAAATAAGAAGGTTTCTACCCCTCATAGCAATGAGATTCTGGAGGAGCCTCCTATAGGTGTGGTAGGATCAAAAACATACCAGCTTTTGGGATGGAGCTTGATATCATTTTGAAAAGGATTATATGAAGAGGCACCTGTGAAGGTGTAAGATGGGCCTAAATGACCCCCAAAGTCCCGTCCAGTCCTGTGTTCCTCCAAATATGGTGCCCGCCTTACAGAATTCAAAGTAGATTGTGTCAATTATTACTTTTCTCAACCAGACTAGTATTGTAGTTTCATACATACAGTTGGTTAACAAGATCTATTATGTGTAAAACCATATTGGCTGGAATTAATTATTCTTCCATCCTTTATTTCTTTACTGAGTGTGTCATTTATCAGGTCTTCTGTGATTGTGCTTTGGCTTGATTTCAAGCAAACTGAACTCTAGTCATCCCATTTACCCTTTATATATCTATCAATTGATCAATCAATAGATAGATATATACCTCCCTTTAGTTTTTCTCACAAGTATTTGAGAACATGCTAGCATGAGTTGAGAGATGCCAGCACCTTTTGCAGGTCACAATCCATTTTGTGGGACCATGTTTTCTTCTCTAGTGAGAAACCTACATTTCAGTGTCATATATCAAGATCTCTATGCAAAGTACCACTGAAGAGTACCATAGATTCAGACTCAGATGAGACTATCTCTTCTTCAAGATTACTGATTTACTTGTTTTTCCAGGCTTATAGCTTGTAAGGATGCAAGTCTACCTGCAGTAGGTTGCATGCAATGTTTGGGATGTTACATGTGAATTCAGATATTAAGAGCTGGGTGGGAATGGATGAAACAAAATCTTGTCAAAGTTTATTGCCCCTGGAATGTTTTGCCCATCAACCATCTCAGAACTGTTACCAATAATGTTGGTATCAGTGAGATTGAGGCTGAAACCAAATTTAAGAAGATTTCTGCAGAGCTGAAAACCCTGGTTTCCAGCCAACTGTGTACAGGATGAACAGCAATATAACCTTAAACATCGTCATGAATTCATGAATTTCTGGATCCTCCTTTGAGTGATGACGCACCATATGTTGGGCTGTGAGCCTTACATTGACCACATGGCTCTGCTGGAACTTGGAGCTGGCCTGTAGGAATTTGATAAGTGGCATTTCTGCTCTGCAAAGATAAGCTTGACAGAGCTGAAAAATTCATTATTGTGAAAAGGGGGGGCAAAACAGCTGGAAAGCAATATCTGAGCACTTCGCTTGCTTGATACAGGTCACTTCTGGTTTCCAAATGGTTTTGTCTGGTTGGGTGAAAAAAATAGCACAGTTTACAAATGCAGTGGAGCATCTGGACTGTACAAATGCTTGTTACTGGGGCAGAGATGTTCACACAGGGTGCATCTACATGAGATGCGATACATAATGCCTATTGGACTAATTCTATTACACATTAGCATGGCTGGTAAAAACTGTGCTAACACACAGTATATTAGTCCAATGAGCATGAAACGTCACAAAAAAGTTTTCATTTGCAGTAACGCGCAGTAGCGCTGATTACGGCACATTAAGTTAGTACCTATTCTCACACCTACTAACTTAATGAGCTGTAATTACAGTGCCTACAATGAATATGTAGACACACCCACAGGGGCTGGGATTTGGACACTAAGCTACAAGCACAGTCACAAAAGACCAGTGTCATCTCCTCCTCCAACTCCCAACCCATGGTCCCTTCCTTTTCATTGCCTATGCATATGCATACTTGTTTGGCTCCTGCCACCATAGTAACACATACTGTGGGGCAAGAAAGTGTTGCTATCTTCATTGTACAGATCTGGAAATAAGGCAGTGAAATATGACAGGCACCTCTATGTTGTAAAGCCCTAAATGAGGCCCATCCACCCACTCCTACTCAGAAGTATTCCTCTGTAGTTGTTCTTGAGACCTTGGTTTCCAATGGGCTTGGCAGCTATCAGGCCATGGCCTTGAACCTCAATCTACCTGATGTGGCCACTCATCTCAGCCTGCTACCTCCTCAGCTGAGCATTAGGGTGGAATAGGTGGTCAGATCCCAATATCTGGACCTAGCCACATACCCAATTCCTGCAACCAGAGAGGCCAGGCAGGGTCAGCTGACCCTTAACCCCTTCCTATAAAAATGCTTACCCCTGAAGGGGAAATGTCTGGCCAACAATGCTCTGTCTTGTATACAGCCTTGGCTTATGCCTCTATTGGGTCTCTGATGGATTCCCTGGCAACTCAACCCAGCTTGTCCATAGACCCTGAGTCTGGCCTGACCCTTTGGCTCTCTGAACCAACTCTGGTTTGATCTCCTGGAAACCTGACCCAGCCCCTGACCTCATGCTCTGTCGGACCCTCTGGATCTCCAAATCGGTTCCCTAGACAGATTTCATGGCTTTTAGCTTTCTGGCTTCTCTACACTTGCACTCGGAACTCTCCCCTCAGATTTTAGTTGCTTCTTCTGACCCTGAGTGACCCTCAGACCTGGCCGTCTACAACCCACTATGACAGTAACATTTTTTCTGGGATGACCCTCGAGCAGCTTCACCACCATATTTTCCAGCCTTGGAGCATGTAAGCAGGAATAGATGGCCAGGGCATGGCACCACACCACCACACCACCACTATGGTCTAGAAGCCCTGTATGTACCTACCCAAAAAATCTGTGTGCTGGACCCAGAAATTGTCTTTCCTTGTCTTGAAAGGCAAACTGAGTTAGGAAGAGACTTTGTTAGGGCCCCTTTCTTCAAAGGGCTGAGCAATACCAACTCCAAAAAGGCCCTTTCTTTTACCTGCCTATGTATGGATGCAGGAACCTCAGCCTTAATTCAGAATAATTGACCTTGGGGGCTTGCCCCCAAATCACATAGAAAATCAGCCAGTAGCAGAGCAAGAGATATCATCTAGGAGACCTGGCACCCAGCCTCCGGCCAGATCAGGCTCCCTTCTTCAGGAATAAATCTGGTTAATCCAACCAGCCTCTGCCTGTCCTGTGTCACTTCCTTCATTACCCAGCCTGGCAAAGAGGAGGGACAGGCTTGGAGATGAAAGTACTGAACCACTGTTATCCTCTTGGTGCTTTGCACTGCTCTGGTGCTAGTTTGCAGCTGCTTTGCACTGCGGTGACAGCAGAAGGGAGTCAGAGCATAGCTTTCCATTTGGCCGAGAGCTCCAGTGTGGCGTTGTGAAATGCTTTCTGCCTCACTTGGCTTGCGTGCTTCCATGTGACCAGGCTATCAGCCCTGTCCCTAGCCCTGGGAGGACCCTGGCAGGAGCACCTGCCCTCCCTCACTAATTAGATGCTGTCCTAGCTGATCTAAACAAACCGTCTATTTAGCCTTTTGCTTTGTCCATTAGTCTGTATGAGACCTCTGGCTCAGCTTGCAACATCTGGGAATCGTTATGGGCTCACTCTCTCTGCTGAGCGACTATGCTGGCTGTGGAATAAATGTCAGTTGGCCATAACTCTAGCTGATGAGGGGCCCACTTTATACCCAGCACTGTTAATGAGATGAGTTCAGCTAACTTTGTGAGTATTAAATGGATCCTGGAAGCAAAACTGGTGTTGGTGTCTCAGGTATAACGTGCTGTATGGAGGGTTGCAGGATAAGTAGTTTGTAATGGGGGCAGTTTCAAGGAGAGGGCTGCGGGAAGTTTGTGAGCAGCTGCATACATCTAACAGACCGTGAGCCCTTGCATGGACATCCTGAATGCTAACCCAAAATATCAAGACGAAAAGGCTACCTATACAAGTGCTTGTTGGCATTCGAATTAGACTGATTCATCAAGTCTGCTCCGTGCTCTAATTAAAACACTGTCGCGTCATCCAAGTGTCATGTGTATTAAGCCCCTGTGGATTTTTAAATGGCTGCAGGGCCCTTTAACTAAATCTTGTTGGATGAGGTTTAGATAAAACATCTCACAGGCATTTTTAAATGTGTGGGGGCTTAATACATGTGATGGTGTGGCGTTTTAATTAGAGCGGCTGCCCCGGAACCGCTCTAATTAAAATGCGCCCCCCCCCCACACACACACACAAACACACTTCTAAGCATGTGTATAGGCAACTCAAGTCTTTACCACATGAGTTGAAGAACTTCTTTAGCTGTGCAGTAAGCTGACCACCCAGTTCTGCCGTTGCCTAACTTCAGACAAATATGACTAACTACCTCTTTCCTGATCTGTGACTGGCTGGCAGGCTCTTGTAGTCTACCAGGGTTAAATAGAGCTTCCTATGGCCTCTTCTAGGTCTGGTTACAGTTCAAATCAGATCAAACCCTCATAGATTCATAGATTCATAGATGTTAGGGTCAGAAGGGACCTCAATAGATCATCGAGTCCGACCCCCTGCATAGGCAGGAAAAAGAGCTGGGTCTAGATGACCCCAGCTAGATGCTTATCTAACCTCCTCTTGAAGACCCCCTCAGCTCCTAACTCCTTCGCTCTGGAGTGTGGATGCAGCTCAGCCCTACCTGAGTGCTGATAGTCCTCCCTTGTCTTCCCACAATCCTCAGATAGGACAAATAGGTTCTCCACACTCAGCTGGGAAAGGATTGCTAGACCAATGTTGCTTACACCCAACATGTAACTCTTCTGCCATGTACTGGATGGCAGTAACAAAAGATCAAGGTCAGACTTAGGGGCTCAACACAAATTTTGTATTTTGGCTCAAGCTGCCACCTAGAAGCCTGGGAAAATGAACGTTACATGGGTGCTCCAATCGGAAGAAACTGCATGCCTTACATGCAAAAGTAAACTATAATAGGGTTTATTAAAACCGGGGAATGGGACAAACAAGCAATCTTGGGGGAAACCTTAATGTTAGGACACTTAGGAGAATTAATCTGAATTACTGTTTAAAGTGGATTAGTTAAACTGTATTAAACATCCAAGAGGACTTTCACTCAGAATATATGTTATCTTAATCTGAGCTGGTTTACGCCACCTTGGAAGGGAAGAACCATGGGCTGTGCACCCCGGAAATCTTAGCACCACACATGACGATTGCAGTGCCAGTGCTGTGGACACAATGACTCACGTGTTACTTTGAGTGCATCCATTTTCTCTTTTGAGCTAGGTGAATATGAGTGAAGTAACTCAGCGTAGACAACCCACATTAGCACAACAGGGAAGATATGCCTTTAAAAAACCACGTACAACACAACCAGTTTTGTATTTTGGTATGGTTTTGTGGGCACATGCCAACAGGTAGCAATTCGGTCATTAGCTTCATCATCTGGCAAAAGAATGACCAGTCACACATGCTTTAGATCAAATGGGTAGAGGGGGAAAAAAGGCAATTCCTCTTAGCCAGGACCCTATCAGTCACGTGATTGCTTTGAAAAAGAGCCATGCTCAGTGTAGAACTGCAGAGCTGGGGGGAGGATTTGCTCATGGTCTTCAAATACGAGAAGGGTTGTTATAACAAGGATATAACCAACAGTTGTCTGGTCCACAGAGGACAAGGAAAGGAGTAGTGGGCTGAAACTGCAGCAAGGGAAGTTTTGGGTGGACTTATTAAGAAAAGCAGTTTTAAGTACAAGGGCAGTTCAACACTGGAACAAGCTGCCCAGAGACATTGTGGACTCTTCATCCTTGGAAGTCTTGAAGCGCAGGTTAGACAAGTGGGATGGTCATCTCTGCTGGTTTAGACAGGGATAACCTTGCCATAAAGACCTCCAGAAGGTCCTGTCAACCTGATTTTTTTTTTAATGATTCCATGAAGACATTCAGAAAGACAAAACAGGAGCAAAAAACCAGTATATGCACTGCAGGGGACATTGGGGCAGAGTGGGTAGAGGTGTTTTGAAGCACAAGTTTGATCTTGGTCAACCCAGCTGTAAATGGGCACCTCATCATTTCTGCTGGAGGCAGCTGGTTGTGAGTGCAAGTAACATCACTCCCTAGGGTGTCTTTGGTGATGGATGCTGGTGTGTACCCAAAGAAAGTGAATCTTCTGGGCTAAAGGCCTATCTGGAGGCACGTGAATTGCTTTTAATAGCTACCGCCTTTGGTGCAAGGGAGGGCTTTGCTCAGGCCCTTCTGCTAAATCAAAGTAGCCCCTAAGGGGGGAGAGGAAAGCTGTTCACAGGCAGGACATAGAAATTTGCAGACCACCGCCATAGACAGGAGGCCAGATCCTCAGCTGATGTAAATCAGCATGGGGCTAACTCACCCCTACCAAGGACCGGCATGAGGAAAAGAGGCCTCCCAGGAGCTGCCACTCAACCCTGCCGGTATCTGTTTAAGGGAATTGATGGTATCTTTGTCTCTCCCTGTGTGAAAGTGTCTCTGGTGATTAAAATTCCCCGCAGACCTACATCCACTAAGCTGATAATGATAAGCCGCTCAGGCTGATTGCGTACTTCTTTGTTCCCTCTAATATAGAAGCCTTGTTCTGTACCTGCGGCACACATGAGAGGCCTTTCCACCACGTCGACACGGGTCTGCTCACAGACCTGTGGATCTGAGGGGCCGCGAAGGCATTGCAGGAAAGAAGTCACTTTGCAGAGCCCGTGAACTGCTCCTGAACCAGACACTGTTACCTAGGGGGCTGAGAGAGAAACAGCCCCGCAGATTTGAGGATATGGAGAGGCACACACCAGGGCAGGAGACCTAGCAGCTGCCTGTGGCCTTGCATGAGAATGGATATTGATTATAACTGCATTCAAATGAGAGGCTGGATTAGGAGAGGGAAAGAAGATTAGGGTTCTTGTTACCGAAGAAGAGGAGGAGGGTAGAGGAGATCAGACTGACGGTGTGGTGTTTAATGTGGGGCGGGTTTATTTATGTATTTCATTTGACTTCTGTTTCTCTCCCCAGCGGCGGCTCATGGAGCCAATACAGTCAGAGAACAGAATAATTTATGAAACGGGAGAGCGACAAGAGAACAACACAATGTTAAAGGGAGCTAAAATATCCATGTGAGAGAGAGAGACCTTCCCTGCTCCTCCCCTTCCCAACAGGCCTAGCTTTGTTTGCTAAACACCTGCCCAAATAGGAAGGTCTTGCAATGCTTCTGAAAGATGTCCAGGCTTGGGCTTTGGTGGGCCTCGAGAGCGAGGAAGGGCTAGGGGTGAAGAGTGACCGCCGGGAATGACCTTCAAGGATTTGCTCCAGTTGCACTTACTGTATGGATGGAGCTGGCAGGAGGTTGCCCTCGGCTAGCCTCAGGGATCACAGTAGGGTGTAAGGGAGTAAGACTCCCCTTGATGCCCATCTTGCTGGGATCATTTGATCCCAGCAGTCTTTCCTGCCCACATGCAGGGGGGATGGACCTGATGAGCTGTAAGGTCCTTTCCAGCCCCTAATGACTATGAAACTGTAAGACATCCCTTAGATACATAAGGCCCTGACCATTTAGGGCTTCATAGGTCAAAACTAGCACCTTGAATTGTGCCTGGAAAGCTACTGGGAGCCAGTGCAGACTCTGGGGCACTGGAGTTATATGCTCCCCATGACCCAACACCATCAGGAAAGGAGTTGCCATGGTCTGCACCAGCTGCAGCTTCTGGGTGGTATTCATGAGCAGACCTGTGCAGAGCACATTGCAGTAGTCTAGCTCCAAGGTTATGAAGGCAGGGATGATAGTTTGTCAGTGGTGAAAAGTGTTGCCTCTTGCTTTAGGGAATGGCTCCCTCTCCTAAAATCTATGCAGCCCTGATCCCAATTTTCAAAAAGTTGTACTGATCAAAAGGGAGGTCATAGCTGGGCACCTCATTTTTTTATATAACTGCTTGAACTCCTCATCCATGCCCAGTATTTCCACATGCTAACATAGAGTCAAGCAGCTGCTTGTGTGTGCAAATTCCCCATGTGTGAGTTCAGCTGCGGTCATGGGGTGGACAAATGTGCAGATGCACTCTCTGAAAAGTCGGGGCTGTGTAACACCGTAAGGCAAGTTTGCTGCCAGTGTAATCTCCAGTCTACAAGGCAAAATAACTGTCAGCCTTTGCACCAGGTAAAACAGAAGGGGCCCACATTGCTTTTTAACTGATATAACTGATATAACTGTGTGCATCTACACATGCAATTAATTCAAAGCAATAAACTCCGTAGCAGTTTGAGCTGATGTAATTACTCCCAGGCACAGTGCACCCAAGACAGCAAAAATTTGAGCCGGGGTGGAGCAATTTACACCAGGGTGCTCAACCCCAGGCTCCAGGTGGCAACATCAGGCTGTGAAGGGGCCGGCTGGGGCATGAGGGTGCTAGAAGTGTGGAGCCATGTGGCCAGGCAGTAGGCAGGAGTCTGACCCCCGGCTGGCTGGGCTGACTGGGTGCAATTTATGCCTATGGTCAGTGTCTACATGTGTGTTTAATTAAAGGTAAGCTACCCCGCATAAGATAGTACTGCCTCTGACAGTACTATCTTACTGAAGCGTTAATTAGTTTATCGTAGCCTAATGCCATCACATGTGTAGACAGTGATGCTTTACTCCACAATGAATTAGTCTACTCTGCAGTTAAGTGCGTGTGTAGATGCGGCCACTAACATTTATGTTCCAAGATGCAAAGGAGCATGTTCCCCACTCACTCATCCTGACAACTTGCATGGCCATGTGGGATATTTTCTATGGTGACCTCTTACCTGGCTCTGTACTATGGTTGAAGGTGCACTGTGTGTGCCTGGTACGTATCCCATAAGGACAAGTTAGTGTTTGCAACTGGATACATAACTGACCTTCACTATTAGCACTGATGGTGCTGGATTCTGTGATTAGGAAGTAAGATTGTGTGTGTGTGTGTGCATGAGGAGTCATATCTTATTCCACCCTGCAACCATAGCAGGGCATAGACCCTGACTGGGGCTTCAGGTGTTATATGGGTGATAAAGTATTTAATGCAAAATGCAGTAGGAAGGGCTTAGTGTGATCAGTCATATGCTGGTATCAGATTGCTGGGGCCATACTAGCATCCTGCATTTATATCACGTATGTTAACCCAGATGCTTTAGCAAACACTATACGTAGGTTGAGTATAGTGTATAGGGGGCAGCTCCCTTCCCCATGCAGGCGTTGCTTATCAGCCAGCACCACTTTAGAGCAATAAAGAAGCTCGAGTCCTGTGCTGCAAAGTGGAAATACTCAATCTCTGTAGCCAAGATACAGGCAGGATGAGAACATCCAATCAGTTGAATATGAGCCAACAGCATGTCTTGTTGCAAAAATAAGCCAACCACATCCTAGGTGGTATCAGCAGGGGTGTCACTTGCAAATCAAGGGAGGTGATTCTTCTGCTCTATTCAGCACTGATGAGGCCTCACCTGGAGCACAGTGTCCAGTTTTGGGCCCCGCACTTCAAGAAGGATGTGAACAGTCTGGAAAGAGTCCAACGCAGAGCAACAAAAATGATTAGGGGCCTGTGAGGCAAGACTTATGAGGAAATGCTGAAAGAACTGGGGTTATTTAGTCTGGAGAAGAGAAGACGGGATGGGAGGGGGAGGAATTGGATAACAGTCTTCAAACCCTTCCTGCCCTGCCTGACTCCACACAATCTTGCTGATATTTTCTTTGTTTCCTTTCCTTTTCTTTTGCAGAACAGCTTCCTCTTGGCAACCACTGGCAAAGACTGCCCCATCCATTAGCACATCTGGAGGCAAGATAACACTTCCCTTCCCGTCTCAGTCACTCCACCTCGGATTATTTACAATGCATCAAAGTGCTGGCCTGTGGGTAGCTAAAGCAAATAAGCAGCAGATGCGGCGGTGCAAGGATGACGCAGCTGCCCCCCTCCACTTCCTCCGTTCTCAGCCCCAAAGACAGATCCGTTAATGTCTCTGCACTCCTTTTCATCTAGCTTGGGATGAGATATCCCTGTAGGTGAATCTCAGACACCAGGCAATTTGGGGTCTTTCCCTCCTTTCTTTTAGTTTTCTTAAGCAAAAGCTCCATATGGACAGGCAGCTGTCACCGCCTCCCTCAGTCTCACCCAGCTGACTTCGCCCGTGTCTTTATTCACTAATCTGTATTTTTCTTGCTAATCGCCGCTGAGTTGCACACCCTTTGTTCCCTGTCTTGGTCACTAGAGGGTACCCTTTCTCTGATAGACTGCTTGCTTTGTCTCGATATCGGGAAAGCTGGAGCCCTGCCGCTTCCAACACCGCTCCTTCAGAGCAGGGGCGCACTTTCCAGGAAGGCCAGATTCTCCCCGCTTCCTTGCACTGAACTCATCCTTCCCCAAGGCCCATCACAGGCAGATACTCGTGGAGTAAAGTATGAGTAAAATTGGAGGAGGTGTATCAGACGGTGACCCATGGGGTTCTTTCAGGAAAGATTATGGGGGGACGCTTGGTGTTGAAACAGCAAGCTAGAGGCAGACAAAAAGCAGAGTACCCTCTTCCTCCGGACCCCCACGCACTACCCCATGAAGGTGTAGTGGGTCGGTTGTCACCTGCGGTAAGTTGTCACCGTGGCATTGATTTTGAATGGGGTTTTCCCCCTTGAGGCAATGTGCCACAATGAGCGGATTTCGCCAACCTCCGATGTTGAACGCTGAGAAAACCGTCCCAACTTCCTGCTTGAAAAAATTCTCAGTCGCTCCATTTAATCATCCGGCAAAATTAATTTCTCAGATGAAAAAGAGAGCTGGCCTGGAAAGAAAATAGAACATTGTTGACTCTCTTGTAGCACATCGTTTTAATTAGGGGTCTCTCATGACTACTGTATCTGTCTGACAGGCAGTTCAGAGCATTTATCAAATGGCAAAGCTATCATTGCCGCTCATGGTTTTTATGTGGCTTTAGTTTTGCATCTCATAAAATAACGGGATCCTTCTTATCATTTGTAAGGGCACTTCTGCTAATGAGCAAATCAAAGATACAGCCCCCCGCAGCTGGAAACAAACACTATAAAAACGGTTAATGAAGTGTGGTGCCTTTAAAAAAAATTTCCATGTATGAAATGAAGGGCACTCAGCTGTAGTTAAAATATCATTACCCTCTCGGTGTTTGAAGAGTGGAGTCTTATTCCCATATGTTTAAGTTGTTACCCATCTTGCGTGTTAAAGAATACCCTTTATAGTAAGAAAGGCCCCTGGCTTAGTGCCTCATGGCCTGTTGACTGTATCAAGCCTGTAGAAAATGTGTTTTATTCCAAATTTGTACATTTTATTCCAAATTTGTTCATTTTGGTATTAAAGTAGAATACACAGTCAAGACCTAACCCCATTTTGCTGGGGACTGTTCAAGCACATCAGGAGGGATTGTCCAGACTCTGAAGAGCTCTTATCTAATGGGACAAGACAGACCAGCCTGGATGGAGGTAGAGTTATTATTGTCCTTCGACAGGTGAGGAGCTGAGGCTCACAGAAATTAGGAGCCAGCTCATGCTCCGTCCTTGATGCACCTAAAGGCAGCCCTATTCCACAGTGCTCAAGTCGATGAAAAAACATTATCACGTCTACTTCTGCAATGCACCATCATTTTAACCTTAAGACTAAGTCACAAGGAGCAGCGATAAGAAGGACAAGCCACCCACTTTTTGCATTGAATGCCTCATCAGGGTGTTGAGCAGTGGCATAAGACTGTGCTTGGATACCTAATAGATTGAATAGGACCCAACCGTAAGGGATTTGCTCAGGAATACACACCCAGGACAAGTACAGATGTCCAAAAAGCCTGAGGAGGGCTTAACTACTCTGGGACCCTGGAGCTATGGGCCAAAAAAGCCTTGCAACATCCCAGGTGCCCATGGCCCAGGTGCCTGTGGACAGTGGCTGAGCTGCGGAGGTCACAGGCTTGCCTCCATGTTCTGCCCCCTGCAAAGGTGAGCTGCCCACACTGGCTGGCTCTTGCTTGGCAGGGGGGTCCATGCTGGGGTCCAGGTAATTGGGTGCCTGGCCCTGGCCACTGAGATGTGGTGTGCAGGAGCAAGGGTCGGGCTCCGTGGGGCAGTGCCAGAGCATGGGGCATGAGGGTCCCTGGCTGGGTGTGTGGCCACACACTCTGTAGGGCTCATACAGGGGAGACAGACACCTCCCTTGCTGCCTGTCCATGGCTGACAGATGGCTGGGGCAGGAGACGGGGCTGGGGAGAGGGTCTGTACCGGCTCGGCTCTGGGAAAGCTCAGGGGTGGGGCCCACTGGGTGCTCACTGAAGCAGCTGAGCATGAGTTGAATGCAAGTGCACCTCCCTGCAAGGGAGGAGTTGCAGGAGGCCACAAAGGAGCCTGGGATGCTGGAGGACAGCACTCTAACTTGAACCGTTAGGGGTTCTAGTACAGAAGTTTGCTTCATTGGTCTAACCTAAATCAATTAGATTTGTGCGTGCAGCGAACCAAGTCTATCTTAGACTGGGCTTCGCCATTTTTAGACCAGTCTGTGGGCATCGAACTTCGGTACATTTATGGGTTTAGATTGATTTCCAATCGCTTGGATCTGTTTATGTGTACTGCCTGTACCTGGCCCCAGTCTGTGGCAGAGATGGGATCTGGAACCACACCTGAGCCTGAAGAAAGTTTTTTAACCCAGTGTTGCCAATACTCACATGACTCCCATCTTCTGGAGTCAAGTTATTTCTAGGAGCTTCATTACCAGAAGCGGCTCACAGACAGCTGAACTGCAGAACAAAGGATCACTTGAATGGTGGAACATCAAGACCATTAAAAAGAAGAGAGGGTTGTTAACACTTATTGAATGAAGACTGTAGAAGGGATCAAGTAGATTATAATGAGCCATGACCTCAATTGACTCCCTCATCACTGCCTGGCTAGACACGTTGCTACTGTCAGGCACGTGGTTTTAAATTTTGGGTAGAGCAGGAGTCAAAGCGGGGTGCAAGTACACCAGCACACCCCCGCTGGGTCTGCCCCTGGTTGAATGCCCTGTAAAGGAACAGAAACTGGAAGGCAAATTTAAAAAGCACCATCTGTGTTATTTGATGACGTTTAATTATTTCTGGAGATGTGATGTTGCACCTTGTGATGGCGGTTGCTATTTTTTGTTAATTAGTTGTATGGCAGTTGCACCTAGGAGCTTAAATCACGGGCACGTGACCACATTGTGCTAGGCACTGTACAGAAAGGTGCCCCTGAACCCAAAGAGCTACAGACGAAAGGAATAAAAGTTCTCCATCCATAATGCTGGCCTTCCTCTCTTGTATTTCAGCATCAGGCATGCAGAGAGCCTCATAGTCTGGTCCCATACCTTTAACAGGACAATATTCTGGGGTAGCCCCCTTTGACACAAGCTTTATCCTGGTCGGTCCATACAGCCAGTCTCACTCCCCCTGCCATGTCAGAGCTCACTCCGAAAAAAGATTTAACTTGATTCTTTCTCTTCTATGCAGCCCTAAAACCTACCAGGGCTGGATACCTAGATTAACTGCAAATCTTAGCTTCAGATTGGATTAATCTGGTTTACACCAGCTGAAGATTTGGCCCCTGGGTTGATGAAAAAAGTAGGAGCCAAAACCAAGTCTTATTTCTCTGTGAGAGAGGAAGATGAGATTGAGAGGACTGATTGCTTCAGGGGGACTAGCATCAACCCTTTCTATTAAGCCCTTTCACCACTAGATTGATGGTTCAACTCCATCTCAGGTCAGCTGGGATTAAACACTGTAATGGTTTATGTGAAATGAATTGGCGGTCTCAGGCCGATTGCTAGTGGACAGATGTCCGTATCTCTGACACTGTAATTGGACCTCCCAGCAGGAAGACCGAGAGCGAGCTCTGGAGGTAGACTCCCTGCTCATCTGTCCCAGGAGAAGCTGGTACGGTACCATCACTGCCCGGGTGAGATCTGCTCTGCAGGTAAGAAGTCCTCGGTCTCCAGGGCTGTTGGCTTCCTGGTTTCGTGAGTCTTCAGTTGCATTGGAAAATGGAAAGCAGCTGCCATCACACTTCTCTAATAGTCCGGCAGCACGAAGTGCAGCAGAGAAGAGCAAGGATTACAGAGCTGCTTAAATAACATTAAATCTGACATCACCAGATTAAATTGAAGTGTGTTTTTGGGAAGAGCTGGCTTCCCGGGCCAGAAGAAGCAGGGAGTGTCAGAGGAGCAGCTGGAGTCAGAAGGAAGGGAGAGCCCTCAATGGACCCAAAACATGATCTCAGTGTCTGATTCAGATGAGATGTTGGCAGGCTTCGGAGAGAGTCCTCTCCAGTTCTTCTCAGAGGGGTGGGTTTTCCTGCCTGGTGCAGGGGGCTGGACCTGATGATCTTCCGAGGTCCCTTCCAGCCTTGCAATAGATGAATCTATGACATAGCCCTGTACACTCAGTGCGGGAAAGGCTTGTTCGCATGTCTGAACGTGGTAAATCAGGGCCCGTCAGCCTCTAAAGGGACAGAGCGTAGTTATGTTTCATAGTTTCATAGTTGTTAGGGGCTGGAAGGGACCTTACAGATCGTCGGGCCCAGCCCCTCTGCACTTGGGCAGTGAACTCTCTTGGCTAATAGTGGCTGTGCCGTGTGGGAGGTTGCCAAGAGAGGGTGCTGTGAGGATTGGGGCTAGGAAAGGACTTTCAAGGAGAAAGGGCCAGTGACAGGCATGGCCTGGAGCAGAGAAGCTACAGTGTGTTTGTGTAAACACATGGGTTTACGAGTGTAAGAGCCTGCTAGGATAGGTTGGAAGGAGAGTTATCCCCTTGAAACTATGTTTGTCCCATTGTTTTGCACTACTGAAGCTAGTGCGAGGCCCTGAAGAAGGACGGGAAAGTAAGTGCAGGCACAGTGTGACTCTGTGGTCACATACAGAGCCCAATTGACATAGGAGTGAATTATTATCCTTCTTGCTGGGTTGTTGGGTGTAGCCATGTTGGTCTAAGGACACAGGCAGGCAAGGTTCTTCGGGTAGATGTGATACCTTTTATTAGACCAACTGAGTAGTTGGGGACAAGTTTTTTGCAAGCTTTTGGGTGCAATCGCCCTTCTTCATCCTGTCACTCTTTTAGCTTCTTGCATTCCTTGGAGTCTCAGAACAGCAGAGATTTCTTCTGCCTGAAGAAGGGTGATTTTGCCCAAAAGCTTGAGAAAAACTTTTTTCCAACTCCTCAGTTGGTCTCGTAAAAGATATCACATCTACCCAAGGAATTGTGCCAGCCTTATTATCCTTGTCTAACAAACCCTGACTACATCCCACCACCACCACCAGCTTGGCTGGTACCAGCAGAGAGTTTGCACAGAGTTGCCGACACCAGGGAAGGGTGTGCATCTAGGGTCACAATACCCATAAGATCAGAGCCTGACTTCCACTTAAAACTCCCTAGATGCTCAACAAGAGGGGCTCTCAGCGGATTGCAGCTCCAGATGCTGCTGCTAAACCACTGCAATATTTCTCTCTGGGGTTTTGACCCAGGAACAAAAAAAACCAAGTGAAATTTGGATGAGAATATGCATTTCTGGGTGACTGGTCTCTCTACAATCAAAGCTGAGAATACATTGAGGTTTATTTATCCCTAGTAGGAAGAATTAACTCTGTTGATCAGATTTAATTAGCGGGGCTAAGGCCACAAGGTTTGTGAAATAATTGGTGATAGAATCCCTTTTTTTCAATGCACTGGGGCACTAATTTCTCTGATATGATTTCTGTGCTAAGGGATGGTTGCCTGAAAGGGAAGGAATAAAAAAACCCTCTCACCCTTGATGGGTTCTTTAAGGGCTTGATGTGAGAATTAGTGAATGGGCTGACCCTTGCGCCTACATGGGAACGCAGGTGGTGCCTGTGCCCAGGTTATCAGAGAGCGCTCACTGTGGGACACAGCGATGGTGTGCGAGTAGAAAGGCACAGTGAGACATGCAATAAGTTGATGTAGTGGTGAGAGGGGAGCCAAGGGCCCAGGAGGCCTGCATTCAACTCCCTAATCCGCCCCAGAGACTTCTTGCTTAGCCTTACCTGAGCCATTTAGTTCATCTGTGCTTCAGGTCTCCTTTGGTAAGATGGAGCCAGTCCTTCCTTGTCTCAACTGGGTGTTGGGAGAGAAAGACATGCAAGGTTTTGAGGCGCTCAGATACTATGGGGGTAAGGGCCATGTGAATCCCCGGGATGGATGGAGTTAAATGGAAATGACAGTGGAAAATGATTTGCATAGCCTTTTTCTGGCTTTGCATGCTCAGCACTGTATATATACTATTGCCTCAGTCGTTTCCTCATCTAGGAACCGAAAATAAAAATATAACTAGTCCTTTGTGGCTCCAGGGGAACATTCTCTTGGAAGAGCCGTATGTGTCATTATTATCATTCCTAGCCCCGGGGTCTTACAAAATGCATGCATATCTTCTGGGTTTTGTTTAGCTGGAACTGGCTTGTTATAAACATCCAGGCAAGGAAGGGAAAGCCAAGCCCTCCTACTTCATTGCTGACATAAACAGATAAACAGAGAAAAAAGCAAATGATTCCCCCGAGGCAACATCTGGGCTGGAGTTGGAGGAGTTCCCAGCAAGAAACTTAAACCATTGTGGTCGCATCCGTTTAAGCATCGCAGGCCGCATCTATACGAGACGCTGACTGCGCAGTCAGTTAGTACTTGCACACCCTTCGCAGTGTCTCTGAGTTAATCCAAAAATTGTTTTTCAAGCTCTAAGGCAAGTTGTTGTAATCCAGTGAGTAGGGTGCCGGCTGTTAGCGAGGCAGACGTTCATAAAGGGCCTGCTTCTTATTTATGCTAAGCTCTTCCACCTCTCTGATATGCACTTTGAAGCCCATTTATACTTCAAGAATGGTGCAAAAAGAACCAGGTATAAATAAGAATCGGATCCTTTTTATTTGGACTTCCATCGAATCATGGAGAAGTTGGGCTGGGAGGGACCTCCAGAGGTCGTCTAGTCCAACCTCCTGCTCAAGGCAGGATCAGCATCCATCCCATATAAGTGTGCCACAAACAACCCCCATCACACAACGACAAGGCACAAAGCCCAAGAACACCTTAACTTGCTGCAGGGGGAATACCAAACACCTCTATCACTGAATTCCTCTGCAGTCATATCATTTGGGTTTCAATGACTCCCCAGTAAGGAGGACTTCCAACCAGCATGGCATACCTAGCTATAGTGGCTCAGATTATGATCACCAATCTGAATATCTGAAGCAGGATCAGGCCTGCTCAGTACTGACTGCTTCCAAGGAAAAGCCTGGAGGGTGCAAGAATTGTCATCGGGGCTTGGAGAGCGCTTCCCCTTCTTAGTCTGACCCACAATCATGGCATCATATCAAGGGCAGAGCTGGTAGACGCAGGCCCATGGCAAGTCATGTTTTACGGATGTCACCGACCTCTGCAGCAATTAGCTATGTAGTGCACTGTTACACTACATTTTGAACAGCTCACATCTCCTAGTACGTCTGTAATATATGCGCTGGATCGTTAAAGTTTTATTGTGTAATTTGGCACAACAATCAAGTCTGTGAGCAAACTTTGAACATGAAGGGAATACATTTGCATCCATTTGTGTTACTTATTCCAGGACACGCAAAACTTTTACTTGAAATAGAGCAAAGGATTCCTGGGTATGGGCCCCCAGAAAGAAAAAGTGGGTTGTTTGAGGCATCTGAGCGGAGAAAGAACAGATTTCTGCTGGTCTGTGCATGCACAAATATTGTGTAGTTCCTAGACCTGAGGCCACATAAGGGAGCTGGACTTAGGGGCCTGTTATATGTTACACTTAAGATATGTTTGATTTAGATCAGAGGAAGTAGTACTAGGAGTTAGAAAGCTTTCTGAGCAGCCACACAGTAATGCTTACTATGAGCTAAATAAAATGTATCCTAAGCACTGGAGCCCTTGGTTCAAGGCTCCAGTATGGTGTCAGGGCAGGGAGCTATGAAAACCTGACAGTCATTGTTGGTCCCAGCCCCCCATTGCACCAGTTTCCTGGTCATATTATGTCCGTGGAGCAGTCGGAGTCTTGCTCAGCACATGGTAGGTAATACTATCTGGAGATGGTCCTCATTGGAGTATCCTAATTTTGCTATGCTATGATGGCACTGTAGCACATGTTTTACTGCTTGAATGCTCAGATGGTAGCTAGCCTTTTAAGTGCAGTTGGCAAGTGCTAAATATTAGATGCCACAAGGCCTATAGAGGATCCTTGAGGCATGTTTAAGCCCTAAGGTACTAATGGATGTAATGCCATTCTCTATTCTGATAGGAATAGCTGCCTTGAAGCTATGGGATATAAGTTGTGCTCTGTTGCAGTCTGCTTGAATGCAGGGTGAAGGAGATACAAATGAACAGGGATAATTAATAACAGATGGACTCAAACTGCAACACTTGGGTCTGGATCAAGATATTGAGCTACCCATAGTTTGAGAATGACTACATTTGGCTTTTTCATAGGACTCATTATGAAGAAATGGGCTATTTGCAAAATTTTGGATCCAAACCACACACCAAGGCTGAAGGTTGTTTGGATCTATCTTGTTGTTTTGGGCCATTTTCTAATGAATAGCAATCAGCACTAGTGGTTGTGTTCAGTGCAAGCATTTCCTTGGAAACAAAACACTGGAGAAGTTTTGGGTGAGGTTTGTTGGAGCTGAAGTCAAGATGTAAATGATGACCATTTAGATAGGAAGATGGGGTTACAATAATGCCTCTTGAGTGATTTGCGGATGTCTTTGCTAACTCATGCAGAGTTTATAAGGAAATCCCTAAAGCTTCCCTAATTGGGTAATAATTTGAGTCCTAATAAACAGTAAGTATCATAACATTCGAAAGCTAAACATGCCTAGCTGGGATTAAAAACAACATGATTAATGCCTTGCCTCAAGTGTTCCTTACCCTAGCCAAAACGTATATGTAATCCTGGACTGACATCCCCACCTTTGAGAGCTCTGCCGAAATACTTAACATGCAGGAATGTAACTGCAATTTGAAATTACCAAGAGGCCGAAGGATGAGGAAGGCTGGTGTCGTGAGTCAGACATCTGACAAGGCTTGGGGAAACCTCCGTTGAGCTCTTGGTCTGACGTACCCATCCTTTGTGGCACTGAGCAGACACTTTAATCCTGTGCACCTCAGTTCGCTCACATATCTGGGATAGGGATCATTTCAGAAGAGCCCATCTTGCCTTTGTACAGAGGGTGAACCCTTGAGATCTCTTCTACTAGTTTGGTTCCACTTGTAAAATTAGAGTAGTATTTATTCACCTCTTGCCCAGTCTTTCTTGTCTTTTAAAATCTGCAGCTCTGTAGAGCGTGGACTCTCTCTTAAGGTTGATGTGAGGCCCAGTGCTTTTGGGGCCTGCACTTGATCAGCGCTGCAGGAGTATGGGTCCTGAACCCATGGCCTGCCAACAGTATGTTGCGTTTGAACCCCTCTGAAGTTGCTCATGGGCATAGGCAAATAAAAATGTAAATCTGAAGTGAACAGAAAAAGCAAAATATACCGTTGGTCTCATGTGGCTGGCTTGGTACTGTTGCCTGTAGGTTAGTGCAGGGTGTGGATTACTACTTTGGATACTACTGTAATAAAGAGTATTGTTAATGATCATAAATATGCATTGGACTATACAGCCAGTAGGAAAAACAGTCTGACTCCTGTAGATATGCATGTAGTTATCATGCATGAATGTATCTGCTCTCCTACAAATACCACTTTGCTCAGGAAACTGGTAAAGTAACATGGAGGCTCTTCAGTCTAAGTCACTGATTTGTATCCAGCTCAGCTTAATATAAGTCAAGAGTTTACCCTCTGACCTGTGGGCTAGTCATGGCGG